>NC_061109.1:1565669-1810910 GCF_015104395.2 Macrobrachium nipponense
GTAAAAAAATTCTTTTTCTATTCAAAAACAATAAAATGCCATTAGCTGTCTTACATGAGATTCTATGTGACCATCAAATGTCAGGCCGCTGTCTATATATAAACCTAGATTTTTTACATTTTTACTCACATTCAAAAGAGATGTACTGGCGACCAAAAAACTATTGGCAGAGTTTCATAATTTTTCGTTCACCTGCGTCACGCACGATTCATGCCTTATTTATCAATTTTTCTTTTCAAAAATGGAAGAAATCATATGTAATGACGTTAAAAAGTCATAGACATCTTTAGAACATTGTTATGTTATTGTGTAAAACTATTTTCCATATAGCAAAATTGACGTGAACGAAACGAAGTGATAAAAAACGTCATATCACAACCATAGATATACATTACCACATAGATAGGAGACACCTATCACTAGTAGTATCGCATAAACATAGTCCTTAAATTATCATTTCAATATTAAGTTGAAGGTAGTTGAACTATTTCATTTGTTAAATTTTACAGAAAACATTGGAATCTCACAAAATGCTATCAAATTTAAAAACAAAAAGAAAAAAAAACTATATCCTAACAGTGTGAACCAGGCGACCTCACTCATTGCTTTTGATGTTATGTGCACGGGAATCTAATGTCAATGTGTCATTTATCGGTCTAAGAAACCTCCCTCGATGAGCGAGAGAATTATTGCACTGCATTCGGTGCAAGTTCCTATTGGAGAGAGATCAAGAAAGCCTAATAAACCGGAGAGAATCATACATAGAAAAATCAAATTGTTTAAAGAACGGCAAAATTTAGAACATGGGCCTAGAGGTGGAACACCTCGAAGCTCCACAAGAGAGCAAGACAATACAGTAGTGTAAATGTTGCTGAGCAACATTCATTTGTGAACTTTAAATTCTAGTGCCTCGTCACGACATTGCTGAACCAGGAATCATAACTAGCTCTACGCTTATGGCTGGTGTCTGATGAATACTTTAGATGGAGAGGAAGAGATTTTTAAATCTACACTTGAAATCTTTGATAGTTGTCTAATGAATAAGTCTAATGAATAAGCAAACTTATCTTTGATGGATGAGAGATTCAGTTAGGCTTACTCTTTTTGTTTTGTTTTTTATCGGTGGCCAGTGAATACCATGGATAGGGAGGGAAACGGTTTCAATGATGCATGCATTTTTTTCTTCAAAACCTAAAGAATACATTTTATTGGGAGATACTTTATTAACATCGGCCTAATCCTTCCATCACTCCTATACGCCACCTCCGCTCTTTTAAATCTCGGGCGACTAGATCAGACTTCTCAGTCTCGCTACGAACTCCATCTCGTGAAAGCATCAACAATGATAACGGTTATTTTAAAATTGCCCGCACCGACAACGGACGCCTTAAAATGCATGTTTATAGAACATTTTCTGTTCAAAGAAACTTTCATTCCACAAAATATGTGCATACACTCGTGTTACACGGTACACCCTGTGCCGTCAAAGAGCAAACCCTTTATTAAAGCAGTAGGTTTTTCTTGAAAAAAAAAAAAAACATATGAAACAGACTTAAACGAGAACGTCACCTTTCATATTTCTTATCCTTTCAGCTACTTATAATACGCTTATGGTCGTATGTCTAGGTATACATGTGAAATTAATTTCTATTTAGAAGAAATGAATAGATACAGAAAGATCAACCTAAGAAAGCTTTACGGAAAGTAAGCCTTTCTTAATGTAATCGTCAGTTTTGACTCCCACACCTTTCCAACGTGTCCAAATGAAACAGGATGATATGCAAGGAATTCGATATAAAATAAGACTGAATTATATTTGTTTGGTTTTTTTATGATTGCTTTTTGACTTTGAATAGCTAGGTCTGAGTTAATTATGTTAAGCAATTATGAAAAGGATAAGAAGAAAGGCGAACATGGCTAATAAAACAAGAATAACGGGAATAGTCAAATAAAGCAGATTAATATATGTATATGTATATATATGCATATGTATGTACGTATATGTATGTGTATGTATATGTAGTATATGTATGTAAATATTTATATGTATGTATATGTAATGTATATGTATGATGTTATATTATGGTATATATTATGTATCTATCTGTATAATATATTGTCATCTAATATGTATATATAGTATCTATATGTTATATGTTATATATGTATATGTATATATATCTATATGTATAATTATGTTATGTAATATATAATCTTATATGTTATATATATGTAGCTGTTATATATATGTCTATTATATAATATGTCTATTCTCTCTATTTAATATGTATATATATGGTCTATGTATATCTGTATCTATATGTTATTGTCTATGTATAATTGTATCATATGTATCATATATGTATATGTATAATGTCATATGTATATGTATATGTATATGTATATGTATATATAGTATATATATGTATTATAATGATATATGTATTATATGATTTATATGTATTATATGTATATGTATCATATATGATAATATATGTATATGTATATAGTATATGTTATATATCTGTAATATGTATATTATATGTATATGTATATATATGTCTATATATGTAGTATAATTGTTATGTATATGATATATATGTATATGTGATATATATGTATATATGTATTATATAGTATATTATGATATATATATATGTGATATGTATATATATATGTATATGCATATGTATATTAATATTGATGTATTATGTAATCTGTAGATATATGTATATTGTATATATATGGTATTATGTATATATATGTAATATGTATATATATGGTATATCTATATATAATATATATATATATATATCATATATATATTGTCGATTTAAAAATTCATTAATATTACGTATCCGAGAGAATATAGACCTAGGCTAATCATGTGGGAAAATCAGAAGTCCAATTTTGGCCCACTAAATGTGTCATGCAAATTATTTTATTGATCAAAGGACAAAATTAGTTTAATTAAACATAGTTTTCAAAGAATGTTAACGCCCTGATGTATTATTTATCGGCTGTAGGAGACAAAATGACAACACCCCAGTGCAGTACAATACGTTGAGTCAAGACTCGAGCGGCAGCAAAGCCAACTTCAAAATCTTCGGTATGGTGTCACGAAGCTAGAGTTGAGAATAAAATTAGAGATCGTGGACCCATCGGTATATATTTTCCTTACTTTGCAAAATAATTATCTTTAATACGTTGAATAAGTCTACTCTATTCTAGTGTAATTTATTTCAAGTATAGCACCTTTGAAAGGAAATGTTATTTCTTGTTAAGTAAATAATCTGGCATCTGCATATGGCAATATTTCCATAACGAACAATGAATTAAGAAACTACGCCAATTCTTCGTTGGCAGTCTCTACCAGCTCTGATAATTAGATGCTATGGTATTCTATCTATATTTTGGCGAGAACCTATAAATATAAAATGGGTTTATTTGTTTTCATTTTTAAACCGTTTTGGCAGAAGTAGGAATTGACCCAATTCATCGTTTCTTCCATATTTCTTACGAAAGTGTTAAGGTTTTCATGTTTATTGGAAAGGGTGAATTGTGCGTCATCAGCAGATTGAACGAGTTCAGTCATGCGCTATACTCTGCAGGTCATTGATGAAAATATTAAATAGAATCTGATCTAAGACCGATCCTTGAGGCACTCCATAATTAACATTTTTATGAGTTGAGATATAAGAATCCAGTTTTACAGACTGAAAGCGATTAGACCAGTCATTTTCAAACCAAAATTTATCAATGTGAAGTAATGCCATCTTATTCAGATGAATTGGATGTGATACGATAGCTAAATTTTCTCTATTTCTTAAAAAACAGCTTGACCCCCGTTGGCAAAGAATTCATTGAATTTCTGTGCTGATTCAACAAGATCACCAACATTGATAAACCTCTGATCTTTACTTTAATTGGTATGATCTCTAATATTACTTTCCAAGTGTTGCCTTTATTTCGTTTAATTCGTAAAATTGTTATTTATATTTATTCTAGCTGTACGAATTAAGGATGCTACCTTTTACTTGGACCTATTATGCTCGGCAAAATGATCAACTCTATTCGAATGATCAAAAATTTTCTTTAATTTAATAATGTTTTTCCTCCATAATCCTTGGAGCTGGTGGTCTAGTCATTTCCCAAGTAACAATCGGAGCGCAAGAGTCTAAACATGACTTAAATGTACTTGTCAATATTTTTACTTGTTTATTAACGTCATCTGTATTAAAGATTCCACTAAGCACTGGGATTTCATCAATCAATTTATTACAAAAAGTCATAGGGGTATAATTCTTCAAGCTTCGAAATGTTTTGACCTCACGTTCCCGTTTTGGTTTTTTTTATATCAATTTCAGAGAGAGGACAAGAAGCTACTTCTATCTTTTTTTATTACCTCCTTTTTATTTGTAATTAAAACGTCTATGAGAGACTTTGAATAAGGGCTAATACGGGTGGGCTTATCAATGACCTGAGCACAATTTAATAAGTTTACAATCTTTCTTAATTTAGACAGATTTTTCAGCTGATCATCGTTCAGGTCACCCAATAAGAAGAAATTTTTGTTTTCCGTTAATACTGACTGTAATTTATCATGTATGTAATCAAATGTATTTACTGGAGTATTTGGGTGACGGTAAAGGGATCCCAGAACTATGGTTGGTCATTTGCGCAATTGTACTTAAACAGAGACATCTAAGATTCCTTTACTCGACGGGATTATATTCTTCATTTGAACACATCTCGGGTCATTTCTAACAGATACAGGCACCTCCACCTCGTCCACCATCTCATCTAAACAAATTATAGCCTTCTTGTTGACTATCAACAATTTTAATTCGTCAGGACATTTAATGAGAGGCCTCGCGTTAACATGAGCTATATTAAGATAGTTTTCTTTTCTTGGTGTACTTTCGGTTACGTCTTCCTCGCCAGACCCTTAACCTACGAAAACACCCTCTCGACAGAGCTTACTCTGATGACCTCATTATCTGCCGTTCCTGCAGCAGGTGACTGAACTCACCACATTTATAACAACCATTTAGCTTCCCCTTATGAAAATGAGAATTATAATAGATTTGATTTTCCCTATTTCCTGGACGCATATCTCTCGGTATCTGACTATTGACGCTGTTGTGATTATTACCATTCTGATAAAAGAAATTGGTTTTCCCAGACATTCCACCTTTAACAGTTAGTGTTCCCTGACTGACTGACTGCCTGTTTATGAAACATTGTATCTCTATTTCTGTTTCTCTCAAAATTACGTTTTATAGAAGTTAAGTGAATTTTCAAATGAGACCTATTGACCGCAGGGATTACTCCATTATTCTTACTGGTAACAAGAAACATAATTTCACTTTATTTCTGACCAGTTATCACTAGCGATACCTGGACATGATTTCACAATAGCATCATCAAGCCTAATAACTCCTCATCTAGAGATTTTTCTCACTGAAAGGTAACAACTTATGTCAAGATCTCTTGTACCTATTTTAAAGAATAAGTCCACCTATGAGTGAAATGCCATTTGTAAAACACGATTCATTTAATTTAAAGTTATAAGTTTCAATGCGATTTCAATGTAGGTCTGGAACCAGTTCGCAAACATAAACACAAACATTTTCATTTTTGTCCTTTATTTCAGCAACAAGAGCATCTAAGTCATCAAGAACATTATCGTTTATATTACTATTCTTTTCCATAAGGTCTTCCATGCCAGCATAAAGTATACATTTATGTATAGGAAAATTTAGATTGCCTATAACCCATTCTTTTAACAAACCCAAATTAGCTTCGTCTACAGTTCGAACTATTGTTCCGACACTCGACTCGCTAGTCCGGATGTTCCTTAACGTGAGTTCCCCAACCGTAGGATCTTCCTTGCTTCTCGGGTGTCACAGCAGATTCTTCAGTAGCTATAGCAGTTGTGGTTTCAAGATATCGAACTTTATCCTGCAGTTCCAAGATCTTCTCCTCGGCTATAAGTAGTTGATTCTTGAGAATTTAAAGTTCCTTGTTCTTAATGCCCAAAGTTCGAAGCAGTCTCTTTGAATGAACTTTTCCAGTGACTTAAATACATTAGTTTTCCCCGTCAGTTGTGGATAAGTTTCCAGCAGTGTTATTAGATGTACGGCTTGATTTAAACAGCGTTCATTTTATTATTTTTCTTATGAGTTTTCTCTTCGTGACCCACACACCTCTTATCCCGAGTTTCCGACATTTGTTCTGCAGTTGGCCTTTCGTTAAACTTTCGAGGAAATCGAAAGAAACATTGCTTGGCGATCTTTATCTCTGCTCTCAACTTCAGAATAATCAGAAGTGTTATTTGCTGACACTCCTCCTCCTGAATTTCTTTTGAATCTCTAAAGTTGGTGAAATGCAGCGGCTCCCTCGTTTAACGTCATGGTTACGTCAATTATCTCTTAAGTGCGCATGCGCAAAAACTGCTACCGTTTCGAGGGGGAGATTTAAGATATTTTTCTTTTGTTACACTATAACTTAAATCATCGTGTGATTATGATTGCAAATATTGAATAGTAGAAAGTTGAGAAATATAAATTTGTGTCCCACTATAATTATCCATTTCCTTCAAAAAGGTCTTGTACGTTCTGTACAAAAAAATATGAAATCATTGATATAATTATCTATATATCTTGATATTTTTATCTCATCGTCGTATAATATGTGTATGAAGGCAACAAGTATACATATAATATTTTGAATGCCTTCACATATTTTTATGCATTTTCAGAAATATACAATTATATAAGCGTAGGTAACGTACTGTATAACGGTCATCTCTTATTTTACGAAGACCTCATGCTTATTTTAGTTCGTATGGCGCTTTCATATATCACATTATGTTGACGAAACGTCAATCTTTTGAATGGTATGCTTAAAGTTTTAATTGGACTCTTGTTTCACCTTAAATATCACCTTCTAGGGAAGGTAGTCTTGCAGCTCGGGGGAGTTACAACTATTTTCGCCGTATTTTTCGCAAATGTTCAATTTTAGCACATTACGCCGTAAGCCCTGTCATTGTGGCACAGACACTCCTGAACCAAATGCGATAGTAACCTTGGCGTTCCATCTTGTCGTTAGTTGTTTGAAATCCTACTAGTGAATTTTGGGAGCATGAAGGTACACATTATTGTACTATAGGAATACACCTTCATATATGGAAGTAGTCCTTAAAATTATCCTTAGATTTGGACTGTGGGTTATGGCCTTTCGACTCAGGCCCAGGAGACCAGTACTCGGCAAGACAGTCCTATTTCCCCGGAAGAATCCTCTGACAAGTCTTGCTACGAGGGCCTTACTGTACTACTAGCCAGTACGGATCACACATCAGGCTGATATGTTGAGAAGTGTGTTCTCGCCATTAAAAAGCATTTAGTCAACTTGGCTGAAACTCTGTTCCTCTGGCTGCACTAACCCACCATCCTCATTTAGTGTGGTAGTCGGCTAACTTTAACAGTAAGTAAGATTCATTCCAAATGTCAGTTTTCGTAATAAAGTTAATTATTTGGATACCTTATTATTTGAAGTGGAAAGCCACCCAGCCTTCCCCCCACCCCACATCTTAGTGGGCGGTCATGAAGAACTATGGCAGAACGTAAGTTGTAAACGTTCCAGCACCATCTGGTAGCAAACATATGGATACTCAGACAGTCGTAGGAAGTTAGCCAATCATTTTTTGATTTTTTTTCTTAAATGCTGATTGCAACAAACGGCACGAAGATAAAGCTAACTTAAACAGTCGGTAAGCATCCAAATAAATTATCATGAAAATTATCTTTTTTTCTTATTTGATAATTTTGGTCAAAACCATATTAATTTATAGATAATTACAAGGACAATACGAGTGAAAAATATAATCATTCATAAAGCATCTAGAGCAGTGGTTCTTAACCTTTTTCAGTGCCCGTACCCCTTGATATCTCAGAAAATGTTCTCGTACCCCCATCCATTATAAATACCATACTAAGATTAGTTTTACAAACCTTGCTGAGAAATTATTGGATTTTTTGATTACTGAACAAAGTTACTTTATTTCAAATGAAAAGTGTCAATTAGTAGGATACAATGAATGCAAATGATATCAGTAATTAAGAGCAATGCTACATAATGCACCAACACGTTTTTAGTGGCTCTTTTGCTGTTTTTTCTCATTAATGATGATGTTCAAACGAGGTTCTTTCTTTGAAAGCGCCAGACGCATGTCATCACTTGCATCCAAACGATTTCTGGCCCTTGTTTTGATAAGTATGTAATTGCAAATGGTACGAGGACCTCCAAAGCTCTCCCTGCTAACTGTGGGAATGTTTGGAGTTGTGCACATAAAAACATATCCAGTTGCATTTTTCAAACTCCATTCGGATTCTGTCATTGGTCTGCAACTGCACAAGATCATCCATCATCATATCATATTATCATCCATGGAATCAAGGTTGAAAAAATCGAGACCAGTATAGTAAGAGAAAAATTAAGAAAATTATGTTTTGCTTTCTCATGGTAAATATACGGTACCATTGCACTGGCTATCATGTCTCGTACCCCCAGGTTTAAGGTTTCGTACCCCTTGGGGGTACAGGTACCCCAGGTTAAGAACCACTGAAAGAGGTAAATATTTGTCCTGAAAACTGGCAGTTCTGGTTTTATGCGTAGTTCATCTGCACAAGTATGGAATCAAAGATTGAAATGTCATGGTAAGTTTTAGACCAGTTTTACTGGAGTCGGGTTACCTTCCAGAAGTGTCAAATTATATAACATACGCAGTTAAGGTAAGACACTGCAGCCTTAGATTAATATTTCCAACATGAGCCTGTATTACATTCGGTTATCTCATAGACAATAGGGTGATTTGGTTTGATTAGCAACTAGAGGTAAAATATTCTGGACAGGTAACTTTATACTAATGCTGTTATAACAAGTTCTCGGCAATAAAAGTAATTCATTACATATACAGCAGTCATCTTGTTGATACCAGCTTTTAAAAAAGGCCCCATATTCTGTCTATTGTACTAGGGAAATAGTTGCATTTTGAGCTACTATTTTCCAAAGTGCTACTGTATGGTGTGACTGTTGTGGCTAGATTAGCAAGTAAAAGCAATAGTCACGTATAACAGGCTGATGGTGTCAAGTGGAAATATGTAAAACTATTCATACAAATTTTTCTTCATACCAATTTATTCTATAACTACTACCGCAGCAAAACAATGGGATTTTGGTCCATTTTTAACACAAGGTCACCAAACCCAGAGCAATGAATATATACAAATATCTGTTCAAGAAATACAATAAGACTTATTTTCTTGAAGAATAAGGCATTTCCAAGGAAAATATACCAGTTTCACACCACATACACACACAAGCACACTTCAGTTTTCTACCACTACTTAATCTACTAAATCAATATGTATATTTTGTCCTTTACAACATTAGGCACTTTAATCCAACATAGACAAGCGTGTTAACAGCAATAATCAATATAGTTGACGGTAACAAAAATTATATTTTAGTTAACATCAATACCATTTGCCCAGAGCTTCACTCAAATGAAAAAAATATGTACACTTAAACTCAGTATCTTGCCCTTTAACACCAAGGACTTCAGTACATTGCCACAATTATTAAGGTAAGCCTTTTTAAAATGGAAAATATCCATATTAAACTGTCTTTATTATATAGTGATACAATTCCTTTTTCTATGCTTGCTCACTAGGCAATGCTTCAAATCACAGTCACTTTAAAGATTCAAAAGGTAATGTAATTGACAAAGTTCATCTGTCTTCACCAAAGGGGCATTTTTTCATGTTTTAATCCATAGAAGGGCAAGAACCATACATACAAAGGAAGGGGGGAAAGTTTTACGCCTATCTAAAAAAAACAATACACATAAGAACTTACAGTTCAATAAAAAAATAATTCAATTAAAAATAAATCAATAATCAAATCTATATTAAACTTTTAAGAATAAATTCTAGATTTTTTTCTGCACAATCCATTGCGTAACTAAAACAAACCCACACTACCACAACTCGGTGTATACTGGAAGATACTGGAGTCCTCTATGAACAAGCTACTGCAATATTAGGCTCAATGGTGTTTCAGGATCATCCTGAAAGGATATATAGGCAGAGTCTATCAGTTCACAGCATAGACTTGCAGAATGATTGTATGTAATAATAATTAATTTCTGGTTTTTTAGGTCACTGGGAATGAATCCATGGCAGAGGAGATTGAAGAGCAGATTTTTTCAAGACTGTAGCATAATTTGTCCATTTATCATCGCTGAATGGTAAGAATCGGTTAATCAATCTCTTTATAACTAGTGAAAGGCCTATAAGCATATGGTTTATATCTAGTAAGATTGACAATATATGGATAATAAAAGCTAATATCATTCATTTTCGTTCACTAGTCGGTTCTTTAATTAAAAAGGAAAACAGTATTGTAATAATGAATCCTGAACTGGAGCAAAAATTCTCCTCCCTCCAAGATTTCGTGGATGAAGAAGTAATTTGTAATTTTATTTTTCAGTGTTTCAGCCCCTCTCTTCCCCAAGGATGAGGAGAACCCCTTAGTATGGATTTCACCACTTGTAAGTGAAACCCCTGTACAGGTCAACACCAATGAAGGCATTGATGCATCCCTTTGCAATGCAACCATACTAGATGGCAAGACTGTTCTGCTAGTAAGCTGATAACTAGGGAATTAATGTGCAGACCTGAGCCATATTTACTCCAACCATTTAGGCCTGTCTGCCCATTCGCACGACTGGGATGCACCATGATACAATGTCCGTCACTGGAGGTGTGATAAACTGAAAAGTTTGTGACTGGAGTTATGCCGAGCTGCATTACCCTGGCCTGGGGTGTGCCAGGCTGCAATTACCCTGGCTGGAGGTGTTGCCATGCTGCATTACCATGGCCCTGGAGGTGTGCCAGGCGGCCTTACCCATGGCTGGAGGTGGGTTGGGCCAGGCTGCCATTAACCCATGGCTGGAGGACAGTGGAGGTGGACTAAGCTGCAAGTCACAGTTTCGCCGCTCCTGCACTGCAGACTCCGCCCAGATTCGTCCGCCGGCCAATCATGAACCAGAACTCAGATCCTCCCAGACTCCTCGCACTTTCAGCTGCTGACCAATTAGAAGCTAGAGCTGAATCTCTCAAGCTTCTTTTCAGGAATTCAAGCTTGTACTTCTCTTCTATAAGCCAATCACTTTGCAGTATCTCAGAAAAGACTACCGACATGGCCACCGAAGTACAAAGAAAGAAAAGGACAAAGGAAGACGAAGATGATGAACAGGACTGGAAAATGGTAAGCTCAAAAAGAACTAAGAAACAGGCCAAAAGGACTAGCTTCAAGAAAGATGCTCCAGCTCATTCAGAACAACAGATCAGCTCCACCGGAAACCAAATCAAAGGAAGGATTGTACACTTCAGAGTTGTAGCTAGCACCTCCACTGAAGGCTTCAGGGCTATAGCAGCCTTTCAGAATAAGTACAAGAGCTTGCGATACCAGGCGAAACCAAACCGGCAAGGATAATGGACGATCTCATCCAAAGATCAAAGGACAATCGGCACCTTAAGGACCACCACAGCCATCAACATTAAGGAATTAAAAGAGGAGGAGAAAATCAAGAAGGCAGCAGTGGTAGGCTACCCACTTCAGATGCTGGAAAGCCACCTGACAATCCTAGGCAACATAACATTGGCAGTAAGGATGAAAAACAAGTAAGGCATTCTAACCAAAGCCGTCCTAGTTACCTTTGTGGGGATCATTCCTGAGAAAATCGACTTGGGAGCTTTTGGGAAGTATGGAGTTAAAACATATTACCCAGAATCACTCAGATGCTACAAATGCCAGAAATTTTGACACCATAAAAACCAATGCCAAGCAAAACAGGAGACTTGCACAATCTGCAGCAAAAAGTACCCAAATGAAGAGTGCATTGCAAAGCACAAAGCAGGGGTGCCAACAACACCAAAGTGCTCCAACTGCAGCAAGGCACACATCGCCATGGCCTGGGGATGCCCCGAAAGATTGGCAAGAGGCAAGGCCGCTCTACCAAAAGAGTCGAGAAAGGAAAGACTTATATCTAGAGGAAGAACAGCCCCAAAACCTCAGCCGAGAAGATTCTATACCGGGGAAGAGCTGGAGGAATCGAGAAGAGAAGCAAGCCACAGCAGAAGATCCAGCTCCAGGTCTGCAACAGGAAGGCCCACCCCCCAGCAAACGAGTCCTCAAGCTCCCATACCACTGCCAAGAACCATCTGCTTAAGGACAGTGGACCTAAGGGAAAGAATAACTGACTTCTCTAACCGAATTATACAGGGAAGTATCAACATAGAAACCATAAAGGCATGTATTGAAGAACTGTTAAAGAGCTTCCTTAGAGGAGCTTCCAAGTCCACCTCCCCCTCTACCTCTACGCAGGAGGCAGCAGCAACCCATGCTGCAACAAACCCCACTCCTCAAACCCCCTCACCTCTACCTTCCACATCCTCTGAGTGCTACAAAGAAATCAAATGTCAAAATTCTGCTCAATAGCTGTACGTTGCTTCCCTTCTGGTTTCTGTGGTCTCGTTCAAATCACTTCCGATGGTCTCTTAAAAGTTGGACCAAATCCCCCGCATTTTCATGTATGGGTCGAACTCCATCAGGTCTAGCACTCCAGCGTGTTTCCGATTCAGCTTTCTCAAATATAGGTAAATTCTTCTCTAATCTCTCCCATCTATAGGTAGACCTTGAAAAGAAAACATACACTGCCTGTACAGTTCCAAAAACTGTGACCATCGACACCTTATGACTAGCAGAATAAGCCCCAGCCATATTTAGTGAGTGGTTATAACAGTTCACATATATTGCTTTAGGGTTCACTATAGCAAGTCTTTGTTGTACTCCTGATTTGTGCCCAGACATAACAGCAGTATTTTAATAAAACTGAGAATTAAAACAACAATTATATATAATGAACATTAAAGGAAGTCAATCTTCATTAAAGATAAAATATGTACTGAAAACTCATAAAAACTTAAAACTAAGGTACTGGTTTCATCACCCCATTTCCCCCAAAATGGATGTCTTCCCAACTTCAATTTGGCGCCCCCTCAATGCCGCGCCCGGGGAAATATGTCCCCACCCAGCCCTCACCCCCCTCACGACGCCTCTGCAAACTGGCGCTCAATGTCATTATGACTGCAAATATTGAATAGTAGAAAGTTGAGAAATATACGTTAGTATCCCACTAAAATTATGCATTTTCTTCGATTAGTACTTTTACGTTCTGTACAAAAAAATATGAAATCATTGATATAATTATCTATTATCTTGATATTTTGAACTTATCATCATATCACATGTGTACGATGGTAAGAAGTATACATATGATATTTTGTATGCCTTGACATTTTTATTATACATTTTCATAAATATACAATTATATAAGCGTAGGTAACAGCACTGTATAACAGTGTCACCTTAGTCCATTAGTCCATAGACGCCAACAAATTGTGATGCTGTGAAACTGTTTTGGTCAGGGCCAAGCTCTTGTACTATGTGACGAACTTGCGGCATTCCCTTATTTGATTTTCATAGCTTCTAGAGCATTATTTCGTTCTATTTACAAGATGCCAAGAATTAAGACAAGTGCCATCCGTCTGAGGGAGAAATAGGAACGACTCTGTGTGGAGGAACCAAAGCGTCTCCCTGTGATACCTATCGACAATGGCTGATTTAGGTAGTAGGTAAGGTTTGTTTTCTTTCTCGATAACTATTTTTCATTGTGACGATAATGATCATGTAAGAACAGGAAACGTCATTTTACTACAGCGAGTTGTTCGACTAGGGTAAAAAACCGCAGGGTACAGAGTGGACCATGTACGATCAGCGTGAACAATCCCAAAAAAAGTACATTATAACGCGTCCTGACATCGGAGATGGGCATCAGACGCGACTTGTTGATAGTGAGAAACGGAGCTTAAGACCTCTACTCCGGTGTCAGGACGCGTTATAATGTACTTTTCTTGGGGTTGTACACATTGATCGTACATGGTCCACCCCTGTACCATGCAGTTTTTTACCCTAAATCCGCACACCACTTGTACCCACAGACGCTGGGGCACTTTCATCACAACAATCGGAAAACTTTCCCTCACCGAGTAAACAACTGTTTTGGTAGAAGACGACGACGAAGAGTGCACTTCGATAATTTTTTAAATAAATAGTAAAACATCAATATTTTACATATTTATGATGATTAATTTGAAAATATTCGTTATTGAAAAAGTAACTCTATTCTGACTCAAATTTAAGTAATTATTTTTGGAATTAGAACGTTTTTTTAAGTCCTGTATTATGACGTCACGACATCTTGACTTTTGTACTTATTGTAAATAATTGCTTTACTCAACTTTCTCGCAGAACAGTTTACCAGTTATTCATGCAGATTATCAGCTCTTCATGTAATTGGTATAATCGTAATGTGCATATATATCTTTATTATTTATGTTTTGGATATATGAAGATGTTTTACTGCCGGATTATCGCCGTAGTGTGACGCAATCTTTTTCGGTCCCTGGGCCTCTGTTTTCGCACCATAAGAAATTATGGGGCCGAATTTGCAATGACCAGAAAGTCGTTAAAAGAGGAAAGTTAGCATTGAGGGGCATATGTTTTGACTGAGAAAAATGCAAATTTATTCAATTGCTAGCTTGTAAAAAATACTTGATTACAAAAAACTTGATTGACAACTAAGCAGCATACCCACTATGGGTTTCAGAGACAGTGCAAGCACGTTTTTGGGCAATATTTCTGTAACGAACACTCTTATCAGAATGAGATTTTGCTATAGTGCATTACACCCAGTGCCGTAATTTATAAGGGTATCGTGAATCACTAATCGTAAAGAATAACGACACTTGACCTTGTACCAAGAGACAAAAACTCCATTATCCAGAAATGGATACGAACACGCGTAAAAAGCTCCACCTACCCTCTCCCCCCCTCCCCTCCACCCCTTTCCTTCTTTGTTAATTCGCTCTCTCTCTCTCTCTCTCTCTCTCGTCTCTCTCTCCTCCTCTCCTCTCTCAACTCTCCTCTCTCTCATCTCTCTCTCTCTCTCTCTCTCTCTCTCTCTCTGTTGCCAATTGGTATGTGTAGCCCCTCCAAACTGGGTATAAGACTACACACAAAACGTTGAAATTGGTGAAATTAGGCTATGTATTGGAAGTATATATACATAAATATTAAAGCAATTTTATCATTATTGCATTACTATGACTAACTAGAATTAATGGAAACAGTTTATAATAATGAATCGGCGTATGTGTGAAGCCTCCACTAATGTGGCAACGATGATTTTGCCATTCTTAGCATGCAAGCATTAAAGGTTACATTTATTTCTGGCATACGGTTATTAAAGAAATTCAAAATACTAATATAGACTTAAATCAATGAAAAGTGCTAGCAAAAACAAAAAAGCAAAAAAAAAAATGTATATAATCCACTTATCCGTAGTCGTTCCTCGATGGTTTTCGGCCGCCAGATGTACGAAAACATTAGAAACATTTGATTGTATCTACTTTAGAAATATCTGTAATTTTTCGGGGTAATTTGGTTGCAAAAAAGGGATAATATACTTTAATTAAATTAACATTTTTAAATAACAAAGTAAATTTGAACTAAATAAAGAGTAAAGTAAACAATTTAGGGAATAAAACTTTGCAGTTTCGTCATCTGCTGTTCGTAACTGTGTTTGTGGCGTGCGCGCTTAGGAACTAGGAACAGCAACTTGTTTAAAGTGCAATGTGGAGTGAATTGAGACCAAAATGTGTATAACAACAATCAAATAAGCACTGTTGAGTTTCAGTTGTGATGGCAGTAAGGATAAAAACCACCGATTACAAGGTAAAAATGAATTCAGTTCAAACCATGACCCCGGGAATAACAAGTTTCATACTTTCACTTCACTAATACAGGCAACATTGTTAAATGTTGTTTTATTGTGCTGATTACAACTGCAATCTTGAGTAAGATCAATAAACGTTACATACATACGCTAACATTGTTCGAATGATTGCTGGGAAGGCTGGGAAAGATGATTTTCGTCACTGATCAGAACCTGTACATCCCATGGTAGCCGCCATATTGGATTTCAAAACTGCCTTGAAAACATATTTTACGAAGAGCGTCACATGCTTATTTTAGTTCGTATGGGGCTTTCATATATTACATTATGTTGACGAAACTTCAATCTTTTGAATGGTATGCTTGGAGTTGTAATTGTATTCTTGTTTCACCATTTAAATATCGAGTGAATAAGACCTGTCCACCGTGATAAGGGTTGGTAGTCGCTAGTTTTTCCCCCTTATTTGTGTAGGGTTAGGTGCAGCTTCGTTCATCGAACTGGATATAGGGTAAACAACTGCATGGCCTGACTCCACTCACGGACGATCACAGCATGTCACCTTCCGAAAAAGTACTTATAACGCGTCCTGACACCGGGGATGGGCATCAGTTGTGACTTGTTGGTGAGAAACGGAGCTAAAGACCTCTACTCTCTTTCCGAAGGGTATTATTTTATAAAGAGGAACCAGCTTAGGGACCTATAAATACTTCAGAAACGCATAAATCGCACTTTTGTGATTAGGAATAGTATACCATTAGTTATTCCCGGAGATGAATAGAACATAAGTAATCGATTTTTGTTACATTTACAAAAAATGAGGACTGTTTTTTACTAAGGCGAGTGGCTATTAAAGAGAGATGTTCACTCTTTGACTCCCTCCAAAAAATGACTTCATAGCTCCGCCCCCTCTTTTTGTTCCACCTATACACTTCGTTTGATTGCCCCACGTGACTTATTCACGCACCACGTGACTTGATACCTTGAAATAATTGGCTCATTTTAAACAAAAGAAAGCCAATTATATTTAAATATTCCTGACACCGTGGCGCTTCAGGCATTACTCTAGGCTAACTTATCAGTACTACCCAGGCATTTCAGTTTGTTCTTAGACATGGAGGCCGTAGCAAGCACTTCATCTCATATTGCACAAGAAGTTGAAATTCCAGTTTCTTGTCCTGACTATTTCCTAAGTTACGGTGAATTTGTTGTAGCTTATTCAGGGAATATTGAAAAACTAGTGAATTCGTCGGGTACCTGGCCACTTCCTACTTTAAGTTGCATGTCAGGGAACCTTGCAATGGCTTCACATTTTCCTCAAAGCAGCAGCACATCTTTATCAACCAACAGTTTAAGGTAAGTTTCATTAATTTATAGGGAGCGCCCACAGTTTAGTTGCCCACAGGTTTCGTCTGCTAGGGAATCGGCGGAGCAATACAAACAAGATGGCGGACGGTTTGTTTTGGCGCAAGGTTTGAAAAAGTGTGTTGTCAGAAAACCCAAAAACCTAAACAAACGGTAATGGGGGACCCTTTTGGGAAGCGGGGTTTTGGGTGGGGGGAGAACACACGAGTTTTGGTTAAAAGTTAATGAAAACGGTATGGGGGGACCTATTGGGGTTTTTGGGTGGGGGGAGACCCAGATGACTACAATGAACACGAAAAACCAAGAAACCCTAGCAGACGAAACCCGTGGCCAACTAAACTGTAGGAGCTCCTGTACCAACTAAAATGTAGGAGCTCCCGTTCCCCATTGTGTTAGGCTAACCAAACGACGACAATGAACACGAAAAACCACGAAACCCTAGCGGACGAAACCAGTGGCCAACTAAACTGTAGGAGCTCCCGTTCCAGCTAAACTGTAGGAGCTCCCGTTCCAACTAAACTGTAGGAGCTCCCGTTCCACTAAACTGTAGGAGCTCCTGTTCCAACTAAACTGTAGGAGCTCCCGTTCCAGCTAAACTGTAGGAGCTCCCAGCCTAGGTTACTAAACTGTCCCCCTACTCAACATTCGTAGACCGAACATATGGGCTATTAGCCTAATAGAACGTTCATGCATGAAATGCGGTACCTGGCCAACTGAAGTGATCGTAACCAAACGAACCAACCTAACCAAACTTAAGCCCCGTCCACACGACGGGCAAATGCCCGGCAAGCACTCTGATTTGCCCGGAATTCTCTCGCTTTGAAACAGTGTTACCAGATCAAACTGCCCAATTAAGGCGGGCAGTAGACACAGGCAGTCAGAGCTGTGGCAGGCAACGTCGGGCAGTGGAGTGTTCGGTACGACAACATGGGACGTAAAAATCGTACCCGGAGATTTGTTCATGAAACTTACCTGTCAGATATATATATAGCTGTATTCTCCGACGTCCGACAGAATTTCAAAACTCCCGGCACACGCAGTGGGCGGCCAGGTGGTTAGTACCCATTCCCGCCGCTGGGAGGCGGATATCAGGAATCATTCCCATTTTCTATTCAGATTTTTCTCTGTCGCCGGTCGGTAAACAACTGTTTACAGACCTCCGCCTAGGATTTTGAAACTTCTTGTGCTAACTTGAGTATTCTGATTGACTTTTGGTTTTGATTTGGCTTGTTGGCTTGGCATATGTGATAGTGGATTTGATTTGAATTTGGCTTTGACTTTTCTTTGATTACGATGTCTGGATCTAGCGCTGCTAGCTTCAGGGTGTGTAAGGTGCATGAATGTAAGGTGAGGTTGCCGAAAGCTTCGGTAGACCCTCATTCAGTGTGCTCAAAAATGTCGTGGTCATGTATGTATGTGGAATGATAGATGCATCGAGTGTGAGCAATTGACTGAAATTGAATGGAAGGCATATGATTCTTACGTGAAAAAGCTTGAGCGTGATAGAATCAGGAGGTCTTCCTCTAGGAGCGCTTCTGTGAGTAGAAGTCAAGGTAGAATTGTATCTCCATTAAATCCTCCTGTAGATGTAATTCAACCAGATCCTGTTGTATTGCCTCCGAACAATCAGGAAGTGTCTGCAGAAGGAAGCGTATTAGTTACGATCATGGAGTCGATTCGTGCCTTAGAATCTAAAGTGATTGCTCTACAGTCAAATGTGAATTGTGATAAAAGTGTTAGTGCATCTAGTGTAGTGGAAGGGGTGTCAGATCGGTCCCATAATGCCTCTAGGCCTAGGCCCCTGCCGGACTCCCAGGCCTTAGGGAGAGGGCAAGCCGAAAGCCGAAGGAGGGTTACGGGATCTGATGACCGGTCTGACGTCCCTTCGGCAGAAACTGAGGACGAATCTCAGGCTGCCGGTGTTCGTGCACGGGCACGAATACTTAAAGAGTGCTTCTCTTCTTCCGAGACTTCCTCTCCTCGCCGAGGTTGGGACGCTCGGAAGACCTCTCAAGGGGAGAGCGGCAGGGGCGCAAGTTGTCGCACAAGCGGCCGTCGCTCTTGTCGCCCTCTTAAGAGAGGTTTCAGAGAAGAGGACGCTTCACGTCCTTCTGATCGTTATGTAGATTCGTCACCTGAAGATTTTGAAGCTTTTCCGCCACAGAAAAGGAACAAGGCTTCATCAGGGGAGGACTCTTTCGAGCGTCCAAGTCGCTCTAAGCTTGTTCCTGAGTTGAAGGAAAGGGCATCCCCTCGCCCATCTTCCTCGCACAGGATGAGTCCTTCTCCTGATCGAGAACTTTCCCCTTCAAGGAAAATGCTTTGGGAAATGCAGAGACAGTTAGCCTCCTTTTTTGAGAGAAAGGAGGCAGAAACTAGTCATAGAAGGAAGGATAGGTGGCTGCCTATTAAGAGAACTAGGCAGTCCCCTGCTCCTACTCCGCGTTTTTCGGCCTTTGAGTCTACTTCTAGTAGCCGACGCATTAGAGAACGTGATTATGTTCCTCATATGAAAGGACGTCTAGGAGAGACGAATTTTGACAGAGACGTGAGTTGTCGCACAAGCGGCCAGCGTCTTTGTCAAAAGGCCGAGAACGCTCAAGAATCAAGATCGGAACGTCAAGCTTTGCATGTTGATGATCACGCTCGGCGTCTTGAACAACGAAGCGCTTACCAGACTCGAGAAGACGCTTTTCAAGACGCGCGGATCGCTCGCCAAGACGCTCCAACTGACGCTGTTCAGGACGCACGGCGTCCTACACATCAGGACGTTCAGCAAGACGCTCAAGCGGACGCTGTACAGGACGCACGGCGTCCTTCACATCATGACGCTCTTCAGGACGCACGGCGTTCTTCATATCAGGACGTTCTGCAGGACGTTTCTCAGAACGCACGGCACCTTGCATATCGGGACGCTTTCAAGGATGTTTCTCAGGTTAAAGTGTCGAAGTCATCGCGATCTTTGAAAGGCGCTGATGACCAAGAGAAGGATTCGTCTAGTGATCGCTGCCCTACTGATGATGACGAACCAAATGCGTCAGCGTCTTCAAACTATAAGACGTTGACGGATTTACTTAAGAAATTATTCCCAGATAATTTTCAAGCGCCAAGTCCTTGCTCTCCACCTTCACAATTTGCTTCATCGAAGGCCAGGAAGGCCCCTGGCTTCGTTAAGATGGCCACTTCGCTCTCCGCGAAGAGAGCGTTTAAGAGAGTCCAGGATTGGATGGATTCAAGGAAGGTTAAAGGGAAGACTTCGTTTGCATTCCTCCATAATAGACTGAAAGGGAGAGCCGGGATCTGGTACGAGACAGGAGAAGAAGCAGGATTGAAGGCACCGTCCTCTTCTCAAGGAGATTTCGCCAATTTGGTGGACGCTCCAAGGAGATCTTATTTGTCATCGGCTAAGGTTTCCTGGACAATGACGGAGACGGATCATCACCTCAAGGGGTTATATAAGACGCTAGAGGTGTTTAACTTTTTAGATTGGTGCCTCGGGGCGCTGGATGTACAATCGAGGAGTCAAGACTCAATTTCGCTAGAAGAGCTTTCGATGTTACTAGCTTGTATGGATAGAGCAGTAAGGGATGGCTCTGATGAGTTAGCATCTCATTTTGCTACAGGTCTGCTTAAAAAGAGAGCTCTCTATTGTAGCTTTACGGCGAAAGCAGTTTCTCCCGCTCAGAAGGCGGAGTTATTATTCGCCCCCTTCTCTACGCATTTGTTTCCGCAGTCCATGATTAAGGATCTGTCGGTAAATTTGCAAGAAAAGCAACAAGGGACCTCTTGACTCAATCTTCAAGACGACCTACTCCTCAGGCTTCTACTTCAACAGCTCCAGCACCCAAGAAGAAATTTAAGCCCTTTCGTGGAGCACCTTCCTCTAGAGGTTCCTCGAGAGGAAGGGGGTCCTTCAGAGGTAAGATCTCTTCTACCAAGAAGGGAAAAGATTGACATTTCTGCCCTTCAGCACACCTGTAGGTGCGAGACTCACCTTATTTGCTCAGGCATGGAGGACGATAGGGGCGGACACCTGGACCCTAGATGTGATCGAGAGAGGATACAAGATCCCTTTCCTCTCTACGCCTCCTTTGAGCACGAAGCCGATAGACCTGTCGCCCGCATACCAGTCAGAGAAGCAACAGATCTTACTCGACCTTCTAGATCAAATGTTGGAAAAGAAGGCAGTAGAGGAAGTTCTGATGCTGGATTCCCCAGGCTTCTACAACAGGTTATTCCTGGTTCCGAAGCAGTCTGGGGGATGGAGACCTGTCCTAGACGTCAGCAGACTGAACGTTTTTGTAAAGAAAGAAAAATTCAGGATGGAAACTTCTCAGTCTGTGCTAGGAGCCTTGAGACCAGGGGATTGGATGGTGTCATTGGACCTTCAAGACGCTTATTTCCACGTCCCGATCCATCCCCAATCAAGGAAGTTCCTGAGGTTCGTCTTAACCTCTTCATTACCGAAAGTTTGTTTGGAGGTAGGTGGGTACCACCATTGAAGTCTACTATACCGCACCGGGTGCATAAAGGTGGTACGCATAGTACCACCAAAACTCCTCTTTTCAGATAGGGACTTCCAATCATTCTGTAATTTCGGTTTGAAGAGTTTGGAGCAAAATAAACAGTATGACACGATGCCAGACGTATGATGAACCCCAAAAAATATTATTACTGCTTATAGTAGTGTGTAGGTGACAAATGAACTGCGTCTCAACAAAAAATCACAAAACCAGACAAGCGTAAACATGTAATAACTTCTACCAGTTGTATCATCATTTACTGTATTTATTTATTTATTCACTTATTACATTTTACAAATAAAAGATATGAATACCAGATAAATGAAGGTAAAAATAAAGCCTTATAGTAACTTTATATATAAAAAACCAAACCAGAGAAAAAGCAAAAAAGCGATTTTTTCTGAGGACAAGAAACTTGAAAAAGTTAGTTTAGATACCCCCTAATGCCCCTAAAGTTGTTTTCTGTGATGAAACTAATCTTAGAAAACGTAGAAAAGGACATCGACCAATTTTTGAAAGATATACTATAAAATTTGCGATTTCCATATTTATTGGCGGGGCTTTCGCTTTAGTTTTTGCTCTTTTTTTTTGTTATTACGTGCTTATTTACTGTTCTATTTTGATAATACTTTATGTGCATGTTCCAGGTGCAATATACCAACATTCTGTAAGACCGAATTTCTATTCAAGACTGTAGTTTTCTCACCGACCACAGTGTCCCTTGTACAAGGGACACTGAGTTTCAAAATTTTTTTCATAAAATCATTTATTTTCCCTGTAGGATGATAAAACTAACAGAGAATATGCGTTATTATAGTGCTAATAATACCTGATAATTTCATTAGCCTGTCTTGAATAGTGTATTTTTGGCAAATATTTTTACGATGGGCACCCCTCCAAACTCGAGACACTACCGAGAGATTCAGTTCGGCAGCGAACACAATGTTTACATTCTGCTCACCCACCCGGTAAAGAAGGGGTTAAAAGGACAGGTCTTCCAGTTCAGGGCTCTGTGCTTCGGTCTGAGTACGGCGCCGATGGTTTTTACTTTCCTCATGCGGAATGTGGCGAAATGGCTTCACCTATCGAAAATAAGAGTCTCGCTCTACCTGGACGACTGGCTAATCAAGTCGCCTTCGAAGTCAAGGTGCCTGGAGGACCTTCAGACGACATTACAGCTGACAAAGGCCCTGGGCCTTATAGTAAATTACGAAAAGTCCCATCTGATCCCCACGCAGTCCATCGTGATACTGGGGATTCAGATGGATTCAGCGGCTTTTCAAGCTTTTCCATCAAAGGAACGTCAGCAGAGATGCTTAGAGAAAGTGTTAGCCTTCTTAGGGAAAGAAACATGCTCGGCGAAGGAATGGATGAGTCTGCTGGGAACCATTTCTTCGCTGGAGAAGTTTGTTTCCCTGGGGAGGTTGCACCTCAGGCCACTCCAGTTTTTTATGGCAGAAAAACTGGAAAGACAAGAATCTAGACTCGACTTGATTATATCAAAAAACGGTCAAGGATCATCTGAAGTGGTGGCAAGATCCGACCAAACTCTCGGAAGGGATGTCCCTCAAGCTTTTGAGCCCCGACCTAGTGTTGTTCTCAGACGCCTCCATGGTGGGCTGGGGAGCAACACTAGGAAAGGAGGAAGTGTCAGGCCTCTGGAGAGGGGAACAGAGGTCCTGGCACATAAACTTAAAAGAATTGGAGGCTATTCGGTTGGCCCTTCAGTTCTTCGAAGAACGATTGGTGAGCCGAGTTGTCCAGATCAACTCGGACAACATTACGGCTCTCGCTTACATAAAAAAGCAGGGGGGGACACACTCTCGGTCACTGTTCGTGATAGCGAGAGACATCCTTCTATGGGCGAAGGCTCGAAACATAGTGATCCTGACAAGGTTCATTTCAGGAATTCAAAATGTGCGAGCGGATCTTTTAAGCCGTCGACATCAGATGCTTCCCACAGAATGGACCCTACATCTAGAAGTCTGTCAGGAGCTATGGAAGTTGTGGGGACGCCCGCTAGTCGACCTCTTCGCAACCTCGAAAACGAAGAGGCTTCCGATTTATTGCTCTCCAGTACTCGACCCGGAAGCAATAGCGGTAGATGCCATCCTATGGGACTGGACGGGGATGGATGTGTACGCCTTTCCCCCGTTCAAACTCTTAGGAGAGGTAACAAGGAAGTTTGCGGCGTCGCCAGGAGCGAGAATGACTCTGATCGCCCCCTTTTGGCCCTCAAGCGATTGGTTCACGGAGGTCATGTCTCTTCTGGTAGACTTCCCGAGAACCCTGCCAGAGAGAGTCGATCTTCTCAAACAGCCCCACTTCGAGAGGTACCACGGAAACCTCTCCGCTCTGAGTCTGACTGCGTTCAGACTATCAAGAAGTTGGCCAGAGCGAGAGGTTTTTCAAGATCAGTGGCAGAGGCTATTGCCAGTGCGAGAAGAGCTTCCTCTCGAGCAGTTTATCAGTCGAAGTGGACTGTCTTCAGGAGATGGTGTAGGAAGAGAGGTATTTCCTCCTCCACGACCTCTGTGAACCAAATCGCTGAGTTTCTCCTGCATTTGAGAAATGTGGACAAATTAGCAGTGCCCACGATAAAAGGATATAAGAGCATGCTGTCAGCTGTCTTCCGCCACAGAGGATTAGATCTGACAAATGATAAAGATCTTCACGATCTTTTGAGATCGTTTGAGACAACCAAAGTACTACAACCAAAGGTTCCATCATGGAACCTTGATGTAGTTCTAAGATTCTTGATGTCGGCTCCCTTTGAACCTATGCATGCTGCCTCATTGAGAGACACTACTAGAAAGGCGATTTTTCTAACTGCTCTTGCTACGGCAAAGAGAGTTAGTGAAATTCAAGCAATTAGTAAAGATGTGGGTTTCAGAGGACACAGTGCAGTGTGCTCCTTGGATCCTAACTTCTTAGCGAAGAATGAGAACCCATCTAACCCCTGGCCAAAAACCTTTGAAATCAAGGGGTTAACAGAGTTCATCGGACAAGAGCCAGAGAGAGTCCTGTGCCCTGTCAGGGCTCTCAAATTTTACATGCAAAAGACCAAAGATTGTCGGGGTCCTTCGGAGAACTTATG
Organism: Macrobrachium nipponense; assembly: GCF_015104395.2. Classification (NCBI taxonomy): domain Eukaryota; kingdom Metazoa; phylum Arthropoda; class Malacostraca; order Decapoda; family Palaemonidae; genus Macrobrachium; species Macrobrachium nipponense. The sequence goes on from NC_061109.1 coordinate 1,590,577, forward strand.
GTGTTCTGTTAAGAGACCCGACTTTCCTATGTCGAAGAATGCACTGGCATTCTTTTTGCGAAACACCATCACGGAGGCCCATGCGTCCTGCTCGGATGGTGATATGAAGCTTTTGAAAATAAAAGCCCATGAAGTGAGAGCGGTTGCGACTTCAATGGCATTTCGAAAGAATATGGCACTTAATGATATCATTAGCGCTACTTTTTGGCGAAGCAACTCTGTGTTTGCTTCACATTACCTGCGGGATGTGAAGACGGCATATGAGAACTGCGAGTCGCTTGGACCATACATATCCGCAGAAATGGTGTTGGGGGCAGGGAGCAGCACAAATACTACCCTATAGAAAAGGGGTAGGTGTGCTTTTTAATTTTGGTGTTGGTTTATGGTTGAAGGGTTGTTGCTTGAGGCGCCTTCCCTTTCTTTAGCCTAGAAGTTATGGGACTAACTTCGATAGGTTAGGTCAGGTGGTGGTTTTTTAGCTTCGTTGCCCTCACAGTATGGTCAATATGGTCTAGTCACATTGTGGTCACGCCCCGTTGACAGATCATCTAGAGCGCACCAACTACACAGGTCACTACCTTGTTGGCAACTCTAGTAAAGCAAAAGCAGACTTCGATGACAGTAATCAAGAAGTCAGCTATGCTAACAGGTAAGGAATCAAGATGTCAATCATCTGCACTTGAGGTGTTTCCTAAATCCTTCTATTCTGTCCCTTCCCACCTCCAATGGTGGGATTCAGCTATATATATATCTGACAGGTAAGTTTCATGAACAAAATGTTATTGTTATGATACAATAAAGTTTGTTCATACTTACCTGGCAGATATATAAATTAAGTACCCACCCACCTCCCTCAGGGACAGTGGTATGAAAAATCTGAATAGAAAATGGAATGATTCCTGATATCCGCCTCCCAGCGGCGGGAATGGGTACTAACCACCTGGCCGCCCACTGCGTGTGCCGGGAGTTTTGAAATTCTGTCGGACGTCGGAGAATACAGCTATATATATATCGCCAGGTAAGTATGAACAAACTTTATTGTATCATAACAATAACATGTTAAAGCTAAACGCATAGCTTTTTGTACAATAATTATTGCTATGTGCAAGAAGAAAAAGGACAGGAGAGAAAAGAAACAGTGGTGCAAAAAATGGTTGGAAAATAGAACAACACTGGGAAGTCACGTGACAATTCTGCGTGAATTACAAAGTGATCATCGCAGGGACTTTCACCACTATATGAGAATGGACCCAGATACTATTTATAAACTTCTAGCGAAAGTGCAACATCGAATTGAGAAACAAGACACCAATATGAGGGATTCTATATCTGCATTAGCTCGACTGGAGGCAACACTCTTATTTCTCAGCACTGGAGCCAGCTACTCGTCACTCCAGTATTCTACACGAATTTCTAAGCAGAGTTTGTCACAAATAGTACCAGACACCTGCCAAGCAATATATGACGAGCTGAAGGATGAGTATCTGCAGGTAGTGTGTGTAGTGATGAAAACAATTAACCCGTTATATTATATTTGAGATAATGACTTCAGGATTTACACTCACCCACAGTAGTAGTAGTTACTAGGACAGCAAAAATCACAAACAATACTTATGAATAATAGTATCAGTTATGTTAGTTGTTCTTCCACAGTCATTTCACTGAAAATACAATGTCCATACCCCATCAATCACTTGTATTTTGCCAAGGTAGAACAAGTGGCGTAACGATCGGGTATTTACTCAACCCAACGATATCTTTGCGTAACATTCATGAGTAACAGTACATTCCATTTTTTTATTTTTTTACTTTCCCATGTATTACAATAGAAAATGGTAGTCAGGTGTTATTTAAGGAGAAACAAATGCATTAATCAACGTACACCATAATATGTCATTCCCACTTCAGGGAACCTAGTCACGACTCACATTACTCAACAATCATTGTTGACAGTGATAGCCTCCCCAGTTTACCCAAAAACAGAATTTCATTTATAAATCTTTGCACATATATCCTGCTCTCCTGTGACATTTGTCGCAAATCGTGAGCAACAACGTTCCCAAAATCACTGTAAACATCAGTAATCTCTTCCTATGACGACATTGCCCTCAGCTGCTGAACTGCTTCTTGCAGCACTGCATCTGAATCCTCACATTCCCTTTTTGTCCCCCTTGTACTGATATTCTTGTTTGGTGTACGTTTGCGCTTACGTGTACTTGTATGGTCAGTTGTGGTCATCAGTGAGGTAGTGCTGGTGTCCTGGCGGGAACAAGAAGGGTTACCAGACGTTGCTGTATCGGTTGGTATGTCCTTCAACAGACGATTGTTGGAAATCTGAAATAGGAGAAACAATTAAACTCGTGTCACAATAATGTAATACACACAGGTATACATGGTATGACAAATACAATATTATATCTCGTGCGAATGGACATCTGTATTCAATTATGTTAAAGAAATGCTCATTAATTAAAGGGTCCTGAGTTAATTATGTTGAGAGAGAGGGGGGATAGGAGAAAGGGGATTGGTTTGGGATGGGGAGAAAGGGAGAGAGGGGGGATAGGAGAAAGGGGATTGGTTGGGATGGGGGGGGAGTAAAAGGGATTGATTGATGAGTGTGGGAGGGGTAGAAAGTGGAATTTGAGGTAGGGGAGGGAGGATGGGGCTACGTCGTCTTCGAAACTTTAGTTAAGATTTTTGGGTTTCACAAACTACATATTAAAATCATGGAGTAATGTGTAAGTATGCAAATTTTACTAACTGCCATAATACCACAATTTGAGCCTGTGTCATAAACATTGTGTCATAATGAGAAAAAAAAGAGACTTTATGGAGTCCGAAATGCATAAATAGTTGTTTGTCACCTAACGGAAGACAGCATGCGAAGTGATTTCATGAATTTAATGTACCCCAGAGAAATGGAAAAGTGTGGCAGACGGCTTCAACACAAGATGGAACTTCCCAAACTGTCTGGGGTCAATTGATGGAAAGCACATTGCCATAACGGCTCCAGACTGTAGTGGGTTCCTATTATTACAATTATAAAGGCAACTACAGCGTCTTGCTATTGGCCATATGTGATGCAAATTCTGATTTCATATATGTTGACGTTGGTAGAAATGGGAGTGTCTGACGGTGGTGTGTGGGACATGAGTAATATGAATGTGTGCATTGAAAATGGAAATGCAGGTCTACCACCGGATTCCATGCCTCCTGGGAGTGAGAGGACACTGCCATACGTTTTTGTTGCAGATGACGCTTTTCCATTAAAACTTAATATCATGAAACCATTCCCACACAGTAATCAGAACCGTTCTGAACGCATTTTCTCATACCGTCTCGCTCGGGCTCGACGTACGGTAGAAAATGCGTTTGTAATCCTAGCCAACAGATTTCGCGTGTTCCTCACACCAATTAATCTGCCTCCGGGGAAGGTTGATAACATTGTCCTAGCATGCACGACTCTCCATAACTACCTACGCAGAGACCATGTTAGTACATGATGGCCCTTTGGAGTGTGAGGACATTTCACTACACACAGTTGCCCCTGTGGGTGGAAACATAATCAACAGTTAAGAGGACTGCAGAGGGTGGGAGGAAACGGCACCGTGGAAGGCAGAAACGTGTGGAATGACTACATGGAATATTTCAATCAAGAAGGTGCCGTGCCCTGGCAGGACAGCCTGGATATTGTAGAGGCAATGTTACATTTAAAACATGACCATGATTATGCCTGGAGAATACACTGCATGAATGAAAGGGGTCAGTGTGGTACATGGCAATAATTTTAGAAATATTTCGGTGAAGTCTCTCTCTCTCTCTCTCTCTCTCTCTCTCTCTCTCTCTCTCTCTCTCTCTCGTGGGTGGGTGAATAAAGATTCGTAGGGATTGTTCAGTGCTATTTCCCTTAACATCACACTGACGGTGGTGGTGGTGTGCGTGTGTGTGTGTGGGCTGTTTTCAGACCATAGCGTATCATTGCACATTATTTAGGTTTAGTATTTGTAATAAACGGGACATGGTCTATGAAATATATTGCTATCTGGTACATCGTGTTTGTAACACCATCTGAAACCAAAACACAGAGAGAGAGAGAGAGAGAGAGAGAGAGAGAGAGAGAGAGAGAGAGAGAGAGAGAGAGAACCTCATTATACCAATACGTATATACGACCTCACTATCAGAATGAACATCTGCCGCTAAGTCGTCAGGAGTGTGTGTGGGTCTAAGTCGTCAGGAGTGTGTGTGGGTCTGTCTACGTTGGTCACGGATGGCCGGAGGTCGTCACCATCATTCAAAAATGACAGGGAATCATAACATCATAGGCGTGACATGTATACGTCGTCTGCTCCTATCCCAGACTTCTCTGACTGCTGCTTCTGCCTCCGTTCTCGTCGATACTGGTTTTGAAGTGTATTTTTTCTCACTACTTCACCAGAGGAAGGCCAACCACCGTTGTTCATGTGTTCTGCTATTTTCTGCAGAGCTGTAGCCTTTCTATCTCTATTTCTGTATTCCACAGTCTTCACATTCCACAGACACGGTTCCCCTCTGAATAAATCTATTAAATGGCGGGTTGCTTCCCTGGACCACTTTTCCATGACTGTCTGGAATAAACACGAGTTCACTCCATGCACTGAATCTACAATTGATACAGATACCGACGGAGGGCACGGTGTTGACTTGTAACATTGCACGTCTGGCAACATGATCCCTAGTCAGGCGTCCATCCAGTACTTCAACAATGGGCACGGGCACTTCGATGGTTTGCCCTTGGTTTCCTCGTCTATGACGTCATCTACACTCATGATCACCACCCATACCACAGAGAATTGGGAACAGTGTCTGCCTGCCGGGCATTTGCCCGTCGTGTGGACGGGGCCTTAGGCTGCGTGCCCTTACCTGGCCGGGGGGCAAAGCCCAGTATAGTATATTAACAGTGATTGCTACCTAACCAAAGGAACCAACCTAACCAAACTTAGTCTCCATGTCCTTACCTGGCTGGGGGCGAACCCCCTGTGTAGTATGTTAACAGTTATTAATACCTAACCAATAAAACTTGTCCGTACCGATGGCTGGCACCCGTATGTCCTTACTGATATCTAAACAAAATGAATATTTCCGAGAATACATTGGTTAAGTCTAAGGCCACGTTCTTTGTTCGAACACGTGGACTGCTAGCAAACGTGAATGTTCGGATGTGTTGAGCGGCCCGACTTCAGCTTAGCGGGAAATACAATGGCGTGCTTTATTACCGCAAAATAATGAACATAACGTGCATATACATTGATAAGCTTACCTTGGAGATGTTGCGAGTCGTCAAATGATTGGCCGGTTTCCCCCCCCCCCCTCCCCCCCCAGAAATATAGAACTTAATAAAGAAAATCGGAGTCGTTCAAATCTTCGGGGTACAGGATTTTTTTTTTTCTTTCTTGGCGGGACAGTTGTTTTCATACATTCAACTTACCTGTCATATATACATAGCTATCGACTCCGTCGTCCCCGACAGAAATTCGAATTTCGTGGCACACGCTACAGGTAGGTCAGGTGATCTACCGGCCTGCCGCTGGGTGGCAGGACTAGGAACCATTCCCGTTTTCTAATCAGATTCTCTCTGTCGCTGGGAATGTAAACATATGTTTACTTTCCCTCCTGATTTGATTTTCGTGTTTCATCGCCATCGATCTTCTGGGCTGACTTTTACAGGGAAGTACTGGATCGGTGGTTCGGCATACGCTTTTAATAACTTTTTAATAACTTTTAATGAATTGACTTCGAAGTTTTCGAAGAATAGAGGATGTGTAACTACCGAAGTTTTCGGTAGACAATTACATAGTTTGCAAGAAAGGGAAATATAAATATTTATTCATTGATAAAGTGTAATAAATGTTAGAATTTGATTGTGGAAAATAAGGTAACTTCCTATTTGAGGAAGTCAGAAAAACATAGAACTAGATATGCTTTCTTTAGAAGCTTTAATAGCTCTCGTTCTGACGAGCAGTTTAGAATATGAACAGTACTAGTAGTGTTGTTTCCTCATCATCTTCTTACTTCACAGAAACTAAAAATTCATTTGCAATTTGAAGATAAAGGAATGTAGCTCAAGATACGAGCTATTATAAGGTAAGAAGTGATTATAGTGTTCCCCATTGCAATAGAGGGTGCGTCTGATCGGCTGTCTCGCTCCCAGGCCTAGACCTCTTCCAAGCTCCCTGGCCCGGAGGAGAAGGAAAGTCGAAAGCCGTACGGAGGTTATGGAGAATCCCCACCGATCAGGCGTCCCCTCGGCAGGTTCTGTAGGACGTCCCAGACTGCCAGGGATAGCCATTGGAAAGGCATCCTAATTCAATGTGTTCCCCTTATTATTATCGTCTTGACGAATAAGGAGAAGAAACATTCAACGGCGTAGATTAAATGAAGATGCAAGATAATCTCGTCTGGCTATCGGAACCTCAGAAGAGACGGAGAAAGGAAGACATCATTCGATAACAGTTGCGGTAGAGGCATTGCCCTATCCGGGTTCGTCCCCCGTACAGCTGGACGGGGGGGGCTCTATCCCATGGGGGTTTGAAATAGTTATTTCAATAAATTCCTCATCGGTACGTGTATATGAAAATATATCTATTCTGAGAATAACGAATTAGATAATGAATATTTGTTGATCGAATGAATTATATGGATCTTGTTTAGTGATTACACACATATATATATAACTTTTAAGCTTCTAGCTCCTCGGGCATGAAGCTCCGGTAACAAGGCTCAATGCGCCTAAAGCGTCTGAAACACGAGGCGCAAAGCACCTGAAGAGCCTGAAGAAAGGGAGGGCTATGGACGAAAATTGAAGTATATTGTCGAATTCTAAGCAAGAACAAGTGTACAAGAGATCGGAACCTTCCGCACACGGATCCTTCCGCACAAGCGGAACCTTCCAGAAGGCGGAAGATTCCAGATTCGAATCGCCTTCCAGGCTCTGGGAATTTTCCAAGAAGGAATATTTTCTAAATGTGCAGAACATTTCACATAAGCGGAATTTGACAATAACTCGGAACCTTCCGCACAAGCGGAAACTTCCAGACGTACAGAACTTTCCAGGCGAGGAATCTCCTTTCAGACGCTCGGAACTTTCCAAGCGGAAATCTTTTTCCGGATAAGCGGAACATTCCGAACGCGGAACTTTCCAGGCGCGCGGAACCTTCCGCACAAGAAAAACTTTACAAGCGCGATAAGTCTGCTAGGATCCAGGAGTATTCTGATCACGATACTCCTCCTAGCGCCAGGAGTATTCGGAACGCGATACTCCTGCCAGCACCAGGAGTATTCCGAGCAGATACTCCTCCCAGGCGCCAGGGAGTATTCGGAACGTGATACTCCCTCCCAGGCGCCAGGAGTATCGGAAACGCGATACTCCTGCCAGGCAACCAGGGTATTAACCGAGCACGATACTCCTTCCCAAGGACCGGCCCAGAGTATTCGGAACGTTGATACCCTCCCAGGCGCCGGAGTATTCGGACGCGATACCCTGCCAGGCACCAGGAGTATTCCGAGCACGTACTCCTCCAGGCGCCAGGAGTATCGGAACGATACTCCTACCAGGCGCCAGGAGTATTCCGATCATGATACTCCTCCTAGGAAAGCGATACTTCTGCCAGGCACCAGGAGTATTCCGAGCACGATACTCCTCCCAGGCGCCAGGAGTATTCGGAACGTGATACTCCTACCAGGCGCCAGGAGTATTCCGATCACGATACTCCTCCTAGGAAAGCGATACTTCTGCCAGGCGCCAGGAGTATTCCGAGCACGATACTCCGCCCAGGCGCCAGGGAGTATTCGGAACGCGATAATCCTGCCAGGCACCAGGAGTATCCGAGCACGAGGAAGTATTCGATCGCGAGACTCCCAAGCGCCAGGAGTATTCTAGGCAAGATACTCCTGCTTAGCGCCAGGCTCTTCTCCTACAAGAAGAGCCTGACATCCGCCAAGAGTCCTCCAGGCGAAAGGTGAAAGACATTCGAGACTTCTCCTGATAGGGACTCAAGATGTAGCACAGGCTGCCGTAGCCCTTGTCAGGTTAGAGTCTGTACTGCTAAAAGCCCTTCACCTTTCGAAAGGAAGCGCTCTCCTCCAGTTGCTCAATCTTCTCCCAACTTGAGGAATGGAAGATAGAGCAGAATTGTGAGAATTAGTTCAATAGTAAGTGGATATTAAAATCATCCTCCTTCTAAAAAATAATGCAACCAACCATTTTCAGAAAGAGGGGCAATCGTTTGGAAGTTGAACAAGATTCGTACGAGCTCTCATTCATTGATTAGAGGCTCTTCCAGATAAGAAAGGCGTAAAATACGGACTTATCTCCAAGATAATAAAAGCTGGAGAGATTCTCTTCGATCCTCGGTTGTCATTTGCGATCTCTTTCGACTAATACTCATTCGGGTTTATTGACGAAAAGAACGAAGAGAGTAAGATTTCCATTCTTTCTCTGCATGTCGGAGAGGAAAGAATGTCGTAGAAGACTTATTGTATACGACTACTGAATGACAAGTCATATACGCATACCATAGTTGCCTTTCTGGTTCGCTACGGAATTATCTATATCCTTACAGGATTTTCCTAGTAAGGACTTCGCTTAAAAGGTTTGTTTCGGCAATACCTACTCAGCTTCGGTATTTAACAAAGGTTGTTTGGCTTAAATTTGCATTATTGAGAGCTTTCTTAGGCTCGAGAATAATTTTATTATATCCCTTCATTGAAGGGAGTAACTGGCAACTCAGAATGAATGCAGCCAGGCAGTGAACGAGACGGATTTGTAACGCCAATTCAGTACCATCCGGTTCTCGGTCGTGAGCGGTTGGTTACATCTCTCTCTCCTAAGGGATCGAATGGTTCACCATATATTCCCCCTACAATCAGGGACTTAACCACGAATTGAGGGGATTTTTAGGCAAACAGGAATAACATAGTATTCGTTTTGCTAAGGATCTCTCTCTGCCTCGGCGAGGAAAGAAGAAAGAATGTAGTAGAAAATTCACCTTAAGATAACGGTTACGGTTAAGCCTTATGCACACACCGTGGTTAATTACAGAATTCCTACTATCCTTACAAGAGTTTCCTAGATGAATGCTGTTTACCACAATGTGACGGTATTATAAAGGATTTTAATTCGGCAGAGCACAATTTAACCTATTTGGAAACAGACACGGAACGTAACGATCGTTCGATGCAGGATTTTGCACGTCCGTGAGAACCTTTTTGATCGACGATAATGACTGTTAATGTATGTTTAACATTTATTGGAAAGAGTTGTGAGAACCTGCGGAAAGTATTCACAGACCTCTTCGCAAGGTAGAAGACGAACGAGCTTCTTATAGTTTGCTTCCTTTTCCTCGAAACAAGAGAGGTAGCAAGATACGCCATCTTTAATTTAAATAGGGGAATAAACTTTAGTCTTTTTTCCCCTAGTTATATATATTCTTAACAGATATTAAGATAAATGGGCGTTAAAAGAAGATGATGAATGCATCATTTTGGCAATAAAAAGGTTGGATTCACAGAGGTCACGCTCTTCTCTCAGCATGTGTCGGAAGGTTTTTTCTAAGAGAGTAGAGATTTTATCGGAATCTATTATAAATATTGGACCTGGAAAATCTATCCACTCTGAGTCTGTCTGCGTGCAGACTGACCAGAAGTAAATATGAATGAGAGGATTTTTCAAGGGAAGCTTGATAATTCCTTCAAATATGTTAAAGACCTAGAGTTGCTGCAGATCGTGCTAGATGGAAAGGGGAAACTGTCCTCTTGCGATACCTCTGTGAACCACATAATGGTTTTCTTCCCTTTCAGGGGGAAGAATCACCTTGGTATTTTATGCTATCAATGAACACAGTAAAAAGATATACTCTGTCTCGACAAAGAATATTAGAGATAGTAGAGAATTAAGATCTTCGGGATCTTATACAATACCTCTATACGATAAGAGTAGGAGATCTTATACTTAGAATGGGATCCTAATTTGGGCCTCAGATTCCGTGTTCCGTCAAGATGGAACTGCTCCTCATCAAATGTTTCTCCTGGTCCTAAACGATCAAAAGGACAAGTGAAATTTTGGGCTTTAGAATCTGGAATCAAATTCTATGAAGACTCGGCAATGGGTTCTGGCCAGCATAGTATGTTTGGCAAAAGAACTAAAGCCTTTTATTCCTGGATCAACGCTTTCAGATAGAGGTTTCGTTGTCCAGGTAATGTATTGACGTTGTCATCTACAGAAGAAGACAAGGTTTAAACGTTTACTGACAGTCTTGGGAACGCGATGAGGGCTCAAACTACTTCCCAAAAGGTTCAGAGAGATACATTAAAGAGCTAGAAATCAGGAGTCCTACCAATTTCAGCTCAGAATCTCTTTAAACTTCCAGGCTCCTTCCCTTCCTTCGGGCAAGGATAGGGAAGCTTCTGCAACGAGAAAACTCATCAACATGTAGGAGGAGAACTCGTTAGCAACGGAAGTATTCAATAAGGATCCTCCTCGGAGGAAGACTTGTCTCTCGGACTTTTAGATTTCCTATCGTCTACTGGATGTAGCTGACTAAAATCACCTCCCCTTGCCGGAAAGGCCAAAAGCTCAAAGTGAAAGAATTTCTTCCACCCTTCTCCAGTCTCCTGATAAACGATGGTGGATCTTCAGGACTTTCGGACAATGTAGCGCCAGTCAGGCGCCAAATGCCAAAACAGGCGTGAAGATGCCAGAGAAAGACAGTCAATATGAACACTGTCATTGTCTGATGAGGAGAAGGAGTGGGCCTCCAACCTGGCGCAGTGCGCTAGAGGCGAACAAATCGGGAAAAAGTGTCCGATGTGGACATCGCCAGTTTTCCTCGAGACTCTTAACAAGCTCGAAGCTCCAGCAAGTGGGGAGAAGTCAGCCACACGCCAGGCGCGAGGCTCCAAACAGGCGCAAGGCTCTGGCAAGGTGCGAGGCACCGGCGAGGCGCCAGGCAAACAGGATGCGCCAGGCAGGCGCAAGGCGCCAGCCAGGGCGAGGCGCCAACCAGGCGCAAGCCAGGCTCTAGGCTTCATCCAGATGAGATCCAGTTCAAAGAAAGTCCTAGTCGTCTTTGAAACAATGGTGATCTCTAAAGCACTTCATAAGTGACTTGATACTTTCAAACAGCTGAGAATTTAAAAGCTCATGAAGTGCGAGCTTTTGCAAATTCTTGTTCTTTTCGTAACAATATGTCAGGAAGACATATTAGCTTTAACATATGAGAGATGCAACGATGTGTTGACTGCTCATTACACGAAGGACGTCAAGTTAACCTACGAGAGATCCTTCTCTCTTGGTTTATACGTGTCAGCGGATACGTTGCTGGGATAAGGAGCCGACACTGATCCTTTAATAATGAGTTGAATTTATTTTAACTTAGTGAATTTTATTGAGGTTTGAAAGGAGTTTGGGGGATAACTCTCTTTCAATTCTAGCGCGAACCCTCATGTTAGGAACAGGTGATCGGGATCGGTGTTGCGCTCCTTAGTTATGCCAATAGGCATAGGCATATTGTCATATAAGCGGATTAGCACCCATTGACAAATGCCAATTAGGCTCGACCGAGTAAGTGGATAAGACCCCATCGGTAGACCCACAAGAACTCTTGGCCACAGATCACTATCTTGCTAAGGCTCTTGAGACAAAGCAGACTCCTATGCAATAGCTAGGAAGTCGACCCTTCGTCTAGAAACACAGAGGACCAAGGTCTATAAATACCTACAATCTATGTTGTTTACCTGTCTAGTCAGTAGTTAGCTGTCTCTTGCCCTCCACCAAAGGGTGTCAATCAGCTATGTATATATCTGACAGGTAAGTTGAATGTATGAAAATGATATTATGATACAATAAAGTTTCATACATACTTACCTGGCAGATATATACGATTGAAGACCCACCCAGCCTCCCCGCAGGAGACAGGTGGAAGAGAGAATCTGATCAGAAAACGGGAATGGTTCCTAGTCCTGCCACCCAGCGGCAGGCCGGTAGATCACCTGACCTACCTGTAGCTTGTGCCGCGAAATTCGAATTTCTGTCGGGGACGACGAGTCGATAGCTATGTATATATTCTGCCAGGTAAGTATGTATGAAAACAAACTTTATTGTATCATAACAATATCATTTTTCAAGGTAACTGAACAACCGGAATTTGTGGACGAGGCTCGAGTGCAGGTAACGAATCCGTTTGTACGGCGGGAGCGACGTCTCGTGATTGTTTGGTTTCAGTGACATTGAACCTCAATTTGGCGGGTGTTAACCTACTTTAGTTAAAGGATATACACATTTAATTAAATCTAAAAATGCTTTAAATGGACAATCAACTTCAGTTAGATAACGTTTTTTAACACAATACATAGAGAAATATGAATTATACAAGTTTTTAACAGTACCACTTCTAGGTAAGACATTTAGTTTCAAAACCCACCAAGTAGATTCTATAGTGTTTGTGTGTGTTTTTCTCGTGTGGATCTACAAAATGCAATGTGTGATTAATGTTACGGTGTGATTTGAAATGTTGACTTAAGTTGTGATAAGATTTCCAACAATCCGAAATGACAATTGACTCAGGGTGTATGTTATCAATTAAAATAGGAAGAAGTGTGTCTGTAGTTCTGTCTGGAACAACCTGAAAAAATGTTTCTTTTGTTTGACGGTCAGTCTCGCGCAGAACCCAACAACCATCGACACGTCTGCCTTTGTTAAATTTCCTTCTACCAAACTTGGACTCGTCAATCTCTACCACATGACCAGGTCCGCCAATTTTCCTATTGTCCATCACCAAAATATCAACACAAACGTCCCGGCAGAAATTAAACCAATCAACGAGAGTGTTGGGCGACCCGATCCTCAAATTAAGCTGCATATATTTCTGGGAAGCCTCGTGAACCCAGCCGTGTATAAGCACTAGTATGCTCTTCAGGGAGAGATGGGACCCCGAGAAGAAGGACCCGTGGCGAATTGATGTGTACTTGCGGCAGTGCTTTGCGTTGCACCGCCATTGAAAACTATCCCCTTTTTACAAAAGTCCGACGGTGCCTTCATTACAGTCCTTGCACAAGCCACTAAAATCCCCAAGTAGGCCTGTTTTCATTAAATAAATAATGAGGGATCGTTCATCGCGACACAAAATGTAGATGTCTTCCAGAGTGACAGGAACGGCGGCAGCGAATTCCACGTGTGCGGGACACGAAAAATTATCTGCAGAAGCAGACATGGTGCTAATGAAGGTAGCACTGAACAAGCTGAGAGGCAGGAACAGACTGAGGGCGAAGGGTCGGGCAGGGTCAGGCAAGGTCCGTTCCAGGTACTAGTTATCTTGGCGGAGGGATTAAGGGTCAAGTAGAAGGAAAATAAATATCGAAGAATGTAAAAAAAATGGAGGTCCTACAGTTTAGTTGGGCAAGGGTAAAAATATCGAATAATGTAAAAAAAAAAAAGTGGAGCTCCTACCGATTAGTTGGGCAAGGGTTTAAATATCGAAGGGAATCGGCGGACTAATACAAACGGGATGGCTGCCATTTGTTTTGGCTTTCATGTTGTTGCATGTTCGGGTTCGGGCCGGGTCGGCTGCGGATCGTCTGTGAGAGCTACTTACCTTGGCGGAGTGATTAAAGACCGGGCAAAATGGTGTTACGCGGCCGGGGCAACTAAACTGTAATCAACCCATTTATAGAGTATATTATAATGGTGGTAGTATAACGATGTATAGAGCAATACCATCACTTTGGATTTGGTTTGATGGATGTGTTAGGTAGTGGCCTTAAAGGGGGGGTCCGCCCCCCCGCTAGGCCTAGGTAGGGGTACAGGGCCCTAGGTTAGGTTAGGTGGTTGTATTAGGTTCGGTAGTGCCCCGAAAATCACTTTTCTCCTCCTCCCCCCACCCAAAAACCCCGCTTCCCACTGGGGTCCCTGTAGTAGTAGGTTTATGCTTACATTTTGTGTGTAAGAGTAACTCTTAGTTTTTTATTAATTTCCTCATGTTTCTTGCGATGTGCAACAACAATCTGGTCGTTTTTTGCCGTTTTTCGTTGTTAATACTTGAAAAACGGGTGCGGCCTTCTCCTGGACATTTACCCAAGAATCATTAAAAAAACATGTTGAAACAATAATTTAAACCATTCTATCTTGCCAGAACACGCGAGCTTGCCAAGAATCATTAAAAAACACGTCGAAACTTTCATTTCCCTTTGTTATAGAGTAAAGTCTAAAACTGTTCATTTCCGAGGAAAATGAAGGTGATATTCGTGCAAAACACATCAAAATCACCTAGAAAAACATATTTTCATGTCATTTTGGGCTGGTTCCTCTTTCTAAAAATTTACCTTTCGAAGTAGGGGGAAACACCAGCGACTACCAACCCTTATCACGGTGGACAGGTCTTATTCACTCGATATTTAAATGGTGAAACAAGAATACAATTACAACTCCAAGCATACCATTCAAAAGATTGAAGTTTTGTCAACATAATGTGATATATGAAAGCCCCATACGAACTAAAATAAGCATGTGACGCTCTTCGTAAAATATGTTTTCAAGGCAGTTTTGAAATCCAATATGGCAGCTACCGTGTGGATGTACAGGTTCTGATCAGTAACGACAACCATCTTTCCCAGCCTTCCCAGTACTCATTTGAACAATGTTAGCGTATGTATGTAACGTTTATTGATCTTACTCAAGATTGCACAATAAAACAACATTTTGTTGCCTATATTAGTGAAGTGAAAGTATGAAACTTGTTATTCCCGGGGTCATGGTTTGAACTGAATTCATTTTTACCTTGTAATTGGTGGTTTTTATCCTTACTGCCATCACAACTGAAACTCCACAGTGCTTATTTGATTGTTATTATACACATTTTGGTCTCAATTCACTCCACATTGCACTTTAAACAAGTTGCTGTTCCTGGTTCCTAAGCGCGCACTCCACAAACACAGTTACGAACAGCAGACGACGAAACTGCAAAGTTTTATTCCCTAAATTGTTTACTTTACTCATTATTTAGTTCAACTTTACTTTGTTATTTAAAAATGTTAATTTAATTCAAGTATATTATCCCTATTTTGCAACCAAAGTACCCCAAAAAATTACAGATATTTCTAAAAGATACAATCCAATGTTTCTAACCTTTGCCGTACATCTGGTGCCGAAAAACCATAGAGGAGCGACGACGGAATAAGTGGATTATATATACATATTTTTTTTTTTGCTTTTTGTTTTTGCTAGCACTTTTCATTGATTTAAGTCCATATTAGTATTTTGATTTTCTTTAGTAACTGTAAGCCAGAAATAAATGTAACCTTTAATGTTTGCATGCTAAGAATGGCAAAATCATCGTTGCCACATTAATACGTGTATATACATACATATATATATATATATATATATTATATATATATATATATATATATATATTATATATATACACACACACGTATTATATGTATATATGTATATGTATATGTATATATGTATATGTATATGTATATATGTATATATGTATATGTATATGTATATATGTATATGATATGTGTATATGTATGTATGTATATGTATATATGTATGTATGTATATGTATATGTATATGTATATATGTATATGTATATATATGTATATGTATATAGTAGGATGTATATGTGTATATATAGTATATGTACTATAGTATATGTATATATATATATGTGTATATATATGTATTATATATATGTATATATATATGTATATATCTATATATGTATATATATATTTGTATATAATATCTATGTATCTATATATATATGTATATGGATATATAGGTATATTATTATATGTACTATATAATAATGTATACACGTATACACGTATACGTATATATATAGATGTAAATATACAGATATAATATACAAATTAATATATATTGTAATATAGCTATGTATATATATATGTATAGATATATGGTATCACGTATACACGTATACGGATATATATAGATGTAAATATACAGATATATAATATACCAAATTAATATCGAGAAATTATTTTTAATGTTACCATGATAAATAACTAAATGTATGAAAAAATCATATAAGAAATTAGTTAATATTCCGTTGATAAAGAATGAAATATGTAATTGAAAATAAATATAAAAAATAGTTTGGTTTTTTAAAAAACCAATCATAAAAAATATACCATCAGTTATTACTTAATATTAGAATGAAATTTTACTATAGCTATCACAGAAAATATAGAGTAGATTATAGAGTACTAAATAAGAATATTTGATTTGCTTAATAATATCACAAATAATTACTGAATATATTATACAAACTTGACTACAAAATCACAGTAAGGACATATACAATAGAAAATTATTATAAAAAATTTGTTAATTTTACAATAAATTACAAAAGTAGTCATGGAGATTTATCATCATCATCAGTAATTACTTAATATTACAATGATTTTACTACATCTATCACACAAAATATAAAATATACAGTATGCTATCAAAGAAAATATGAATTATATACTACTAAATAAAAATATTTGATATGCTTAATAAGATATTCACAAAATATATCATCAATAATTAATAACATGAAACCAACTTTACTATAAAAGGGATTTTGACGTAGGAAAAATCTATTTCTGGGGGAAGACCTGTGTCGCCCGATGAAAAATCCCTGTAACTCATGTTTCTAGCATAAATAACTATAATATACCAGAGAAAAAGCTAACATGGTTATGCTGAGGTTACTACCCCCAGCGCGATCACCCCAAGGATGTCGGTATAGTAAGGGGCGCTGTGTTACCACAAACCACAGGTCTTCTGCCATTTAGAAGGTTCCCTTCAAAATCCCTCTCTTTGGTGGGAGCCGTTACAACGAAATCCCACCACCCGTCTTCGCTCGCCACTACTACTACTACCCACGCGCCATTCTTCATTCCTGATTAGTTCTATAAACTTGGATTAGTCAGGGTGGGAAGAGAATGTTAATAGGGTTAGGGTTCATCGGGCGACACAGGTCTTCCCCCAGAAATAGATTTTTCCTATGTCAAAATCCCTTTTTCTGGTGTCGGCCGATGAAAACATACCAAAGAATGTTATACAAGTGTTTTAGTATAAAATTATATGTAAAACCAGGTTAATGATATTCAGAATAAAGAGTTATAAATAGTTTTACTATTTAATCTTAATATTATAACTTAAACCAATAACTCAATATTTGTGAGAAACAATTTCTTAATATACACTTAACCAAGACCGTATTAACTTATTCAAATACTGAAATTATACATATTGATAACTCATTGGTCACGATTATATGTCATACAGACCAATCAAAGTGTTATACAAATTCTATATTAGTACTTAATATCAATAATAATTATATACATATGTGCAATCTTATACACTAATCCGGTAGTGGGATCAACAACAAGCGTTTAGCCCGGTCCGGAAAAAAGTATGGTGGGGAGTGTGAGCGAGTCATGCAGGTAGAAGGGTCATGCAAAGGAAGATAGTCAAAGGAATAGTTCTATTCAAAAGTTTCTAAGGAGAACAGTCAGTCTGTTCTTCGGGAACCACCACAGTACCAGCTGCCACTGCTGAAAATTTTAGGGCCTGTAAGTTTATAAGATAGTGGCGCTTGAACACTTCTGGAGACTTCCAACCTGTGTACTTTTTTAGGTCTTCAAACTTCATGTTTTGAAAATAATTAGTTGAGGTGGCAACTGCTCGGATATCATGGACATGTGGGACTGAATCCGGATTGGCTTGTTTAATAAAGTAAAGTATCTGTTGCCTAATTCCTCTTAAAGTTATTGTGCCCCCTTTTTCTCAATAAAAAGAGGGCCCGTTGTTATTTGAGATGTTCTGGTCATAAAGGTTTTAAGTGTATGAACAGGACATAATGATTTATCTTCTGGAAGAGGAATAATTTCCCAAGGAGTCCACCTATTCTGTGGATCCTCATTTTTTGCTAAAAATTGTATCTGTTGAAAGTGAAACTTTCCCAGAGGAGGAATTCCACATGTCCTGGGTTTCTAGAAAGGGCTGACAATTCAGAAATTCTAGCTCCAGAGGCCAGAGCTACTAAAAATAATGTTTTTCTTAGCAGTGCTGAATAAGAACAGTTATCATTGTCTAAGTCTGATGCCAGTTTAAGAACATCGTTCAAGAACCATGATATTGATTGAGGATGGTTGACCGGTCTCAAGCGTGCACATGCTTTTGGAATAGAGGAAAAGTATGTGTCTGTTAAATTAATATTGAAACCTATTTGAAAAATCTTTCTTAGGGCAGATTTAATTGTGGTAATAGTGCTGGCAGCTAAGCCTTTCTCATGTAATGATCTAAAGAAAGAAATTGTAAGATTCGTATCCATTTCTTGTACATTCATTTCATTCAAAAATAAAGCCAGTTTCTTCACTGCGGAATTATACTGTCTAATTGTAGAATCTCGTTTATCCGATTCTACAAATAGAATATTTAATGGATCTATGTTTGCTTCTTTTTGTGCCGCAAACTTCATGAAGTCCATAAAGTTAGGGCATTCAGAATTCTTGAGGAAGCTGACACAGTTTGCGTTTGTACTATCTGTGTTAAGTTCGGGGATGGAATCTTCTGGGGTTTGAGTTTCATCTCCATGATAAGTGGATACCAATTGCTCTTCGGCCAGTTGGGTGCCACTAATGCCAGCTGGCCTCTGAATGATCGTAGCTTGTGTAGTACCTTCAAGAGGAGGTTCACTGGAGGAAAAAGATAAATTCTCTCCCATTTGTTCCAATCTAGAGACATTGCATTGATCGCGAAGGCATTGTTGTCTATGTTGGGAGCTACATAGCAGGCTAGTTTGTGGTTGGACTCCGAGGCAAAGAGGTCTACCTGAAGTCCCGGAATCTGATTCGTAATCCATTTGAATGAATTGTTGTCCAGTGACCATTCTGATTCTAGTGGGGTCATTCTGGACAGGGAGTCTGCTATTACATTCCTTACTCCTGCCAGATGAATTGCTGACAGATGCCAGTGGTGCTTTTCCACTAATAGGAAAATTGCTATCATTACATGATTCAATTTGTTGGATTTGGACCCTCTTCTATTTATGCAATGGACGATGTAAAGCTGTCCGATACGATTCTAATGTGGATCTTCTTGGACGGTTGTAATTTTCTCAATGTCAAGAACACTGCCATCGCTTCCAATACATTGATGTGGAATCGACGGAATGATTCTGACCTTGTTCCTTGAACTTTCTTGAGGGGTGAATATCCCCCCCAACCGCTCAGGGATGCATCTGTGTGGATGATCAGAGATGGGGGAGGAAATTGTAGCGGAACTGATTTGGATAGGTTCCGTTGTTTTGTCCATGGAATAAGTCTCTTTTTCAGAATATCTGGAATTCTTGAAACTTTGTCTCTGAATTTGAGATTTGCTCTTGATCTCCAAACCTGATTGATATCCTTTAATCTGGTTTTCAATAGAACATCTGTCACTGATGCGAATTGAAGGGAACCTAGGATCCTCTCCTGTTCCCTTCGAGATGACAGTCTGTTTTTGACAAAGCGTTTTGTAGCTTTTACTATCTCTCTGACCTTCTTGGACGGTAGAGATAGCTCGTGTTTCTTCAAATCCCACTGAATCCCTAACCATTGGAACTGGGATGCTGGAGTCAGTCTGGATTTTGCCATATTTATTTGGAACCCTAAAAATTTTAGGAATTCCAGTACTTTGGATGTTGACCTTTGACACTCTTGATTTGTTGCTCGCCCAAATTAACCAGTCGTCCAGGTAGGCTACTAACAGTATTCCTTTCTTCCTCAATTCCTGAACCACTGTCTCCCCTAATTTCGTGAACACCCTGGGTGCTATATTGAGTCCGAAGGGCATTACATTGAATGAGTAGGCTTTCTTGCCTAGCTTGAATCCTAGGTACGGAGAGAAGTTTCTGGCTATTGGGACGTGATAATAAGCGTCTGTAAGATCTATAGAGGTGGTGACGGCCCCACGGGGAAGTAAGGTCCTTACCTGTGAGATTGTCAGCATATGGAACTTGTCGCAGTGAATGTAGGAATTCAGCCGTGACAAGTCCAGGATTACTCGTCTTTTGTTAGTCCTTCTTTGGGACACTGAACAGACGTGCTTAGAACGTTATGCTCTTCACCCTCTTTATGGCACGTTTCTGAAGAAGATCCTTTGTATACTCTAAGAGGTCCTCTGTTGGTTTTTGGAAGAAGCTGACTGTAGGGGGAGGGCCCTTCTCCCACTTCCAGCCTAGACCTTTTGATATTATACTGTGGGCCCATGGACTGAAGGTCCATCGACCCTTGAATAGGTACAGTCTCCCCCCTACCTGGGAGATCTCACTGGTTGGATGCTGGTCTAGTTCCTCTTCCTCCTCGGAATCCTCTACCATTGGCTCCACCTCACAGTCAGGAGCCTCCTCTGGCTCGGCTACTCCCAGCATGTCTGCTATATGGGCGAAAGGCACCTCTCGCCTCATAAGCAGGATTAAATGCTGGGGAAGCCACAACTTGAGATGAAGTCGAAGGTTGAGGTTCCGGGTTTGGTTGAACTAGTACATAATGTTGTGGTGGTGTTACTTTTGAGGTAGACGGCACTGCCTGCATATATCCATGAGGACGGGCCGTCTGGTAAGGGTTATGCCTTCTTGCCTTCTTTTTAGGCCC
Organism: Macrobrachium nipponense; assembly: GCF_015104395.2. Lineage (NCBI taxonomy): Eukaryota > Metazoa > Arthropoda > Malacostraca > Decapoda > Palaemonidae > Macrobrachium > Macrobrachium nipponense. Next base: position 1,611,273 of record NC_061109.1, read on the forward strand.
TTGTTGATGAGAAGGCGCATCAAATTGGCGCTTGAAGGGAAGACCCCACCTCACTCTCAGACTCTGGTTAGCCCTGGCTGCCTCGTGCAAGATCGAGTTTACTTCGTCTCTGGGGAAGAGGTTTTCTCCCCAAATGGATGATTTAATAAGCCTATTAGGCTCATGTTTGACTGTAGCTCCAGCCAAAACATGTTTCCTACAGGCCCTTCTTGCAACAGCAAAGTCATGCAAGTCTGTCTGAAAAGTCTGTAAAAGGCTTTTCGTCAAGACCCGAAAAACTTGCTCATCTTCATAAGTCGTGGCTAACAACTCCGCCGAGGTGACGGAGTTGATAGACCTGGCTAACCTCGTCCTTGCTTCGAACTCCCCCTTGATCATATGGTCGGGGAGTTTGGGCAATCGTTTGGAGAACAAATCCGAAGCGCAATCCGGCACCAATTTACCAGCAGTAAATGTTGCCGGAGCGTTAATCCAAATGTCCAGTCCTGTGGGCAAAAGCAAGGATGTAGGCTCTGTTTCCCTCAGGGCTGGCATTGGTTTGTCCTCGTTTATTGCTTGTAATGTTAACTCCGCCACCTTAGTTGTACAAGGTGACGGAAGTCCTTCGGGGATGACGAACATTGTATACTTCCCCTTATGTGGTGTCAATTTAGTATTGACACAATTCAATTCTGCTAGAGAACGGACCCAGGCAGCTTGGGCCTGTTCTTTCGGTACTTTGTCTACTCTGACTAGCGCATGTTTTGCTAGTCTAACAAAGCCCGGGAACGGGAACTGCATACCGGCTGGGAAGAGCTCATAGTCCTCAATCGGTCTTGTCCCACACCCCTCGATAGTCAATCTCCCTTCTACGAAGGGAGCATTTAGAGCCAACCTCCAAGGGTTTTCCTTATCAAAGGGGGGAAGCTTTGAAGCATCCGGAACCATCATTGATAGGGCTGGTGTTCCGGAGCGAAGGAGACCAGAGAGCATCTCCTCAAAGGCCTAATTTTCTCCGTCAATGACGAGAGAGCCTGATTGGAGATGTCCGGTGTTGGCCCGAGGCGTGCATCTAGCCTCTGATCAATTACTCCAGTAACCCTGGCTAACAGTTGGTTAGTGAAATCTACTGGGTCGAAAGACTGTTCCGCCGCCCTTGAGAATGACCCTGTACCTTCGGTAGGAGAAGGATTTATGGCAGCAGGCTGAATGAAGGATGATGTCGACGGCTGTGACACCGAAGACCACTCCTTTGCCGCTGGCGGAACAGACTTGCTTTTCTTTAAAGTCTTCTTGACTTTAGGAATAACTGACGGTATTCCTTGTTCTTTAATGGGTTTCGTAAAACCCTTAAAGGATGGAAGAGAAGAAAGGGAAGGAGAAGGACTGGGATGGGAACTCGCCCCACTTACCTCCCCACCTACCTGTTCCTCCATGACCATGGGCTCGACGTTGATGTTGATCGCCACCACATCGTCTGTCAATTCCTGCTGCTCCTCCAAGGTGGATGTGTCTCCTCACGTATGGCTTCGATGAGGGGTTCGGCAATCTCCCTGGGCACCGCCGTTGTTAAAGTGGCACCTGAAAAAATCATGGCGCATAGGCCAGCATCCAAAACATAAGGCTGACCTTTAGGCGCGTTTTTGCCGAAACCCCCCACCCATTTGCGAAGGGACACCCTGGCATCATGGAGGATCGCCTTATCCGCCTGTAAGTTAATCTTCGTTTTAGTGGCGGATTCGTTGAATAATTTATGGATTTGTATTACTATATCCCTTAATATATGTAAGACAATTTCGAAAAGTCCTTACCTGTTCGTTAGTCATGATTGAGACCAGTTCGTAACAGACGGTACAGGCGTCTGGGTGCCAGACCACATAGTTGTCCAAGGGCACTGCACAATTGGCGTGTGAACGGCACACTACGTGGCCGTACGAATTCCCCAATGATGCGTGGCATCCCTCAGCCTGGCAACGGACCACCTGTAATGTGAAAAAACTCAATGAGTTTTCTTCCCTTTGGTGGTTTGTTGCTAAATGTCGACGAAATATTTTGTTGCCGAAATATTCCGTCTAGGCATGCAGTCAGGTATTTTCTAGAAAAATCATGCATTTTATTCCATTGGCGAAATATTTTGTTGCCGAAATATTCCGGTATCATTTTAGTACTAGTTATTTACAATCTGTAAACTAACTTATAAACTCGTAAGTTTATTATTGGTTATAGTTGTCGAAGAAATATTTCGTCGCCGAAATATTCCGTGGTCGACATAATACTAATTGTAAACAACTAGGTCGTAAAACTCGTAAGTTTTATGGTGTTTGTCGGCGGAGTATTTTGTTCCCAAAATATTCCATACTGACGTATATGCTTTAATTTTTCTAGAAAATGTATTCTTATCTAAGTTGTCGGCGAAATACTTCGTTGCCGAAATATTCCGATACCGACCTATTATTATTACTAACAAACTTTAAAGTGTAATAGTATAAACTGAGAATTCCGTTCAGAGACATGCTTGTAATGGTACACCGAACTTCGTCGATGTCGGAGAAAGGACATGGCGTACCTTTATAATTGCCGAAGCTAGGAATAATTCGGTCTGAATTCCGGCAATGCCGAACTTCGAGTACTATTATTCTTCTACCCTGCCTCTAATCATTCCGATAAAAGTATTCTCTGTTCGCCGAGGCTCCAGAGATAATATAGTAAAGATATTATCAAAATAATATCCTTTATTCAATCTATGAGATCAGAGATTTGTCAGTAATAGTTCATGTTGCTCGGCTCTACCCCTGATCCAAAGTGGATCCACTCCTAGGCTACGTAGCCTAGATCTTTCGCTGACGGGCCGTGGCTCGTCGCGATCGAAGTGGTCCAACCCGGTCAGGAGGTTATCCAGGTAGGCTATGCACATAATACCATTACTTAGGGTATTTATTAGTCTAAATATACAATATATCACAAGGTGCATAGGAGTTATCTCTTAATATCTAGTACTAATCTACGTAGCCCATAGTATCACTTAAATTCCCATTCGTAATGGGCAATTTTCCCCGATCGTATCAGCAAAGTCATTTATAGACCTAAAACGCTATAACGAGAGAAACATGCATTTAAGCTTATTAGGCTTATCAATTTAAGCTAACTAGGGATAATTTAACCATGTATCCGGTTAAGGATCAAATATGGTTACCGTTATAAGACTAGCCTAGGTTCGAGAATGGCTCACAAGCACCGAGATCTTATCGTATCAATATATAAGCCATATTATTATGAAACGTAACCCATATCTGTTCTAACAGAAATATCACATTTTAATCATCTTGTAAGCAAAGCTAAGCCTATATATATAATTTTACATATGCTGTGCGTAATTCGCTGTTGCTATGTTGACGCTCAAAATGGCGGCTCAGCCGGCGGCACCCTCAACTCATATTTTGAGGGGCCTGGACTGATAGCATACTTAAAATAACTTAAATATGATAAAAAACCAAATTGGGGTACTCAACTTCGAAGCAGCAGAAGATTGGGCACTCATAATGAATTTCAATCCGCGTCAAACACAATAGCAAGACAATAGCAAATTCGTGTACTGAAGCGCACGGCTCTATATACAGGAATGAAGAGTAGCGTGTGGGTAGTAGTAGTAGTGGCGAGCGAAGACGGCTGGTGGGATTTCGTTGTAACGGCTCCCACTAAAGAGAGGGATTTTGAAGGGAACCTTCTAAATGGCAGAAGACCTGTGGTTTGTGGTAACACAGCGCCCCTTACTATACCGACACCCTTGGGGTGATCGCACTGGGGGTAGTAACCTCAGCATAACCATGTTAGCTTTTTCTCTGGTATATTATAGTTATTTATACTAGAAAAATGAGTTACAGGGATTTTTTATCGGCTGACACAGGTCGACACCAGAAATGCACAGTTATTAAGTTCTTAAAGCTATAAAATTCCTGAATTAGTTATTTGTACTTTTGTTGCAACTGTATATATATATCACATCATGTCTTAAAAAAAATATAAATTATATACTGCTAAATACAAATATTTGATATGCTTTATTTTTAAACAATCTACGAGTCCATACAATAACTACAAATAAATTCTAGTTTTTCTATTTCCTGTTTTGTTAACTTGAGTGGGATGCCAACGCATCTTTTGTGGAACCACCTTTCACAAGTCTGGCATCCCATTCAAAGAGAATTTGCCACATCCTTTCCTCTGCAGGTTCCACATTTATTCAGTTCACTCTCACTATCATCACTTACTTCCATTTCCTCCACACCACTCAAATCACTCTCACTATTATACTCTTCATCTAGCCTTTGCTTTTTAGCAGTGCTCTTGCCTTTACCCTTTCCTTTTCCTTTGCCTCCTGTTGCTTTTTCCAGCATTTTTGCTTCCCTTTCCTTCTTGCGCTGCTCCTTTTCCTCTTCGGAGAGCCTTTTTTTTTCCTTTCTTTAATCTATAAGTACATCTGATGAAATCCTCACTGTTGGCTGCCTTAGGTATTGTTGGAGCTTTTTGTTTTTCTTTTGGGTTAAGTTGGGAAACTTAAAATAAGCCTTCCATGGAGATTCGTGGAAAAATTCAGGTGGAGTGGCTAATATTTTCCTCCGTACAGTGTCTGACAATCGTTCAACAACTCCTGTAGGTGTTGCAGAAGCAACCCCAGATGGGCCAGGTGAAGATATGTCACTACTACTACTAGGTTGGAACTGTAGCCCACTTGTACAGGGAATTGCTTGTGGGAAAGGCTCATTCTCATTGGCAACTGCCTCAGGCTGGGTTTGTCCAGCATAGGTATGGATTCAAGGTGCATGGGTGACTGATCTGAAGTTCCCTAAAAATTATATAAGGTATGCCTGGAGCATCAACCCAACCTATAGGAGTCTTCCTAGTTTTGTAAAAGGCAATTTGGTCCTGTGGGATACAAGCCTCTATACGCTTTAGGGCTGATCTTTGTCCCTCCATAAAACCTTCCTTGTAAATTTCCTCGGGAGATGCAGCTGCTGCTGCTGATGTAATAATTGTAGAGGTCTCTTGAAGTGGGACTGGAGAAGCAGCTTCTTCTGCTGCTGTAACATACCTGGAGGGACCGATAGCATTGGGGTTAAAAGGGACCAAACCTGTTGTCCGGAATCCACTTTTTATATTTGCAGCTATATTACATTCTTTTATGGCCTTCATTAATACATGTGGGAAGTGCTTTTTAGACATGTCCCTGCCTGACAATTCCCCCAAAATTTCATTGTATGCCTTTCTGTAACTTGTCTTGAGCGGCTTGAATATGAAAGGGCTGTTGCCGTGTATAATAAGGCACCCTATGAGGTTATGTTAGACTTGCGATAATCTTACGCTAAGTCGGTTGGTTATGCACTTCCATACTCATTGGAGTGTCTTGGGGTTTGCTGATAACTTAAGAAGTCAGTATCTTCTCTGTTTATGACGACGGAGATGTTTCAACTCGTGATATCTTCTTTCTGATGTGAGGTTTCTAGTAGAAAACACGAAGTATAGAAAATAGTTCTATTCTCTGAGATTACATGATGAAGATCAGAGGAAATTTGTACAGGTCTGCCAATGATGATGGCTAATTCAAATCTACATGATGAAGCTTAGGTAAAGATGTACAGGTCTTCTAATGACGATGGCTTGATCGCTTCTGCCAATGATGATGGCTAATTCAACGCTGACTACCATCTCGGTTACAAATCATAAAGGAAGCAGACAGTAGCTCGAACATATGAACATACATACAGATGACACAGATTACAAATCACGTAGGCCGTTTGAATTATAGGTCGCGCGGTAGTTGTCTCAAGCAGGAAGCTTGGACTAATGTTTTCAAAACAAATGAAGGACCACAGGTGACGGCACGTCATCTTAGCCTACTTTATTGTATCTGGTCTGATCACATTCCTGCAAGCAATCTGGTTGACCTCTTGGGTCACTGGTTTTTAATTAATCATAGTTTTAATGTTTTATATATATGGAATAACATTCCATATTTTTATTATGTAACACTTCCATAAAAGCTCGGTCGGCTACAAAACCAACCACTGAATATTACTCCAGCTTGACTTGCATTTGACTTATAGGAGTGTGATACAGACATTATGGTGAATATATATAGATATATAGAAAATGCTTATAAGTAAAAAAAATTCATGGTGTACACAAATACAGATTCAAGTAATAAGATATAAGACATATGCATATGATGATATTCGTAAATAATGGTGATCACGTGATATATAATGATACAGTTTTTCACTTCAATTCATTAAGATACATATGCTTCAGAAAATACTAATGTACTCTGATAATTGCATAGGATAAAGATTAACATGATAAAAATCATATTTTAACTGATAAAAATTCATATATGAAGTGATAAAAATTATTAATTTTTATGGTGACTCATTGACCCATATACTAACTCATATATAACTGGTTCATTAATCCATATACTAACTTTTATATAACTGCAGTTATTGGTAAGATAAAAGGTAACATTGATTATAGGCTACCTGATTTGTTTATACATATATATATGGATTCATATAATTATGATCAATATATGTGCACTTAATACAACTGATTAACATAAACGACTAATCTAAGTGATTAATCTAGGTGCATTTTAAATAGATTCCCAGTGCGTACACGCACATATATATTTCGATTCTGTTATTTATGATAATTTTTATATAGGATACATGATACTTTATATATAGGATACATGACCGAGGTAATACCCACTGCACATTCTAGCGTTTCGAACAACTTTTCGTCCCTATGCCATACGAATACGTTCGCGATGAATAAAATCATCCCCAACACGAGTCCTTCGCCAGCAAACGTAGAGTTGAATATCCTCTTGGTCGTAATTGTCGGAAGTTTGTCCCTTTTGTAGTCGATTCCCGACAGCCGCCAGAGCATTCTGCATTAAAAACAAGATTAACGACGGGTTACGGGTGTCGGTCCGAGAAGTCCACGAAATGGCTTGTTCACTTATGATGAAGCTTATTCCCTTCACATTGTAGGCGGTTGTTACTTCACTGCAGTCGTCCGCAGCGACGAACGGTTTTTGAAGTTGTAGACGATCTGCCTGGGCATGCGATGTGAACCTCTTGTACTGCAGGGTACTGTAACCAGGTTCCATTAATCAGCCTGTAAGTGAAATTATACTTGTCACAAGGGCAAAGTAAATTCAGACAACATCCAAATACGGGAGGGAGAAAGCCATTAAGAACCAGTTTTGTACATGCAACTTCCCCGGCAGATATATACTTAGCTATAGTCTAGCTATAGTCTCCGACGTCCCGACAGAATTCAAAACTCGCGGCACACGCGACAGGTAGGTCAGGTGATCAGCCCATTCCCGCCGCTGGGTGGCGGGACTAGGAACCATTCCCGTTTTCAGTCAGATTTTCTCTGTCGCCGGGAACGACAACAACGTTGTTGTTTCCTCCTGCTTAGAATTCTTTTCTCGTTTGCTGAGGATTATCATAGATTGACCTTTGGTGTCGTATTGATCTTTGGCTTTGGCATACGCTTATCGTGGACCGTTTTTTGGATTTTGGATTAGATTTCTCTTTAAAAATGTCTGACGTGGTACCTGTATTTAGAGTTTGTGCGAAAGAGGAATGTAAGGTGAGGCTACCGAAGGCTTCGGTGGATCCTCACACGGTCTGTAGTAAATGTAGGGGGAATGAGTGTTCTGCAACTAATACTGTATTGAGTGTGAAAGTTTAACTGAGGTTGAATGGAAGAACTTGGCTTCTTATATAAGAAAACTAGAGAAGGATATGGTTAGGAAAGCTTCCATCAGAAGCTCGAGTAGATCCTGCTCTATTGAGCAAGAGGTAGTTCCTAACCCTTCTGTTAATTCTCCTGCTCATAGTTTGGTTTCAGCCCCTTCTCCCCGCAGCGAACCCGTGGATACGTCTACGGAAATGGCTGCAATGAGAGCCTCTATTATCAGCTTGCAATCACAACTGCAAGCGATGAAGGATACAGGTAAGCGCAGTGACGTGTGCAGTGATTTGTGCAGTGTCCCCAGTGAAGTGGAGGGGGCGTCTGATCGATCCCACATTGCTCCTAGGCCTAGACCGCTTCCAAACTCCCGTGCCCAGGGGAGGAGGAATGTCAACAGCCGCAAGGGGAATGTGGGATACGCCCAACGGTCAGGCGTCCCTTCGGCAGATCCTGTAGTCGCTTCCCAGGCTGCCAAGGACAGCTATTGCAAAAGCGTCCTGAGGAAGTGCTTTTCTGATTCTGATTCGTCTTCTCCGAGAAGAGGATGGAGTTCGTCTTCTAAGTCGCGCCCTCTCAAGAGAGCCTGGAAGCCGCCCGCAAGCGACACTTTGCATTCCAGTCCTGAGCATTTTCCAGATTATTCTCCTGATCGTAAGAAGAGAGCGCCTAGATCGCCTGACTCCTCTCCGGAAGGTTTTTCGTCTAAGACGAAGGAAGTTCTAGTAGGCCTCCAGGAGCAATTGTCCGACTTAGTAGGAGTGCTTTCGAAAGGCTCTTCTCGGAGGAAAGACTTATCCCTTCCCGTCAAGAGCTCGGATAGGAGAGCCTCGGGAAGTAGGCGCTCTGGCGCCAGCAGATGCAACTCGCCTGAAAGGTTTTTGTCCCCAGCGAAGCCGCCTTCTTCGTTCGCTTGCGAATTTAGACACTCCTCTCCAACTCAGCATTCGGATCGGAAGCACTCTTCGGACAAGAGATCTCCTAGGAGTTTATCGCGAGGCAGAAGCGCCTCACTTGACAAGGACCAGGAGCCTGAGAGCCTCCGTTTGTCTGATTCTTTGCGGTTCTCTCGTGAGAGAATTCGTTTGTTAAAGCGTTCCGATAGAGGCGAGAGCCCCTCTCGTTACAGAGCGCCACAAGAAAGTAGGAGGATTCGTTCCGTTTCCGGACGAGCTTCGAAGGAAACTTTCTCTCCTTACAAGCGCCCAGAGACCAAGAGGCTTCCAGATGATATTGGATCGTCTAGACTCTCTTCTAGGGACTCAAAAGTCTCTCCGAGTAAGCAACAAGATCGTGATGTGTGCTCATCTCCTCCCAGGCGTTCTAGGAAGGACGCAAGCGCCTCTCCTTCTTGGCGCCAGGACAGAGACTTTCTCCCTTCGCCTCGCAGGCGCTTTTCTCCTACCAGGCACCATAACCAGGTCGCAAGCGCCTCTTCTCGCAGGCGCCAAGAACCTATCAGAAGACCTAGTAGCAGTAGGTGCATTTTGCCTCTTAGGCGCGCATTCAAGGACGCAAGCGCCTCTCCTCTCAGGCGCATAAACAAGCTTCAGGATTCATACAGGAAGGAAGAGGATAACATCAAGACTTCAGATAATATCCAACAAGTGGATTTCAATGCCTCTTCAGACAGGAGTCTTGAGAGGAAAAGGCTCCGTTCTCCGGATCAAGTTTCAGGGAAGAGTAGAATGGGTTCCCCTCCTAAGGATCTTTCTCCTGGAAAGCCTTCTTCTCCTTCAGCTCCCTTTGAAGAAGTTTCGGAAAAGGAAACGTCCAAAGACGCAGCTATTTCGGATTACAAGAGACTGGCTTCTCTCCTGCTGCAAGTGTTCGGAGATTCTCTACGACCTTCGAATCCTGCTTCTCCAGGATCGTTACTCTCCAGTACGAAATTGTCGAAGTCCCCCTCTTTCGTCAGGATGACCCCGACTCTTTCAATGAAGAAATCTCTTAAGAGTTTAGAGAGCTGGCTGAAATCCAGGAAGGAAGCGGGGAAGACGGTGTTTACTTGTCCACCTTCCAGGCTTACGGGGAAACCTGGTATGTGGTACGACACCAAAGAACCGATGGGCCTTGGACTCCCGTCATCTTCTGATGCAGACTTCTCCGCACTAGTGGATTCGTCTAGACGGCGCTCTCTGCAATCTGCTAAAGCCACATGGGGGATGTGTGAGTTGGATCATCTCATCAAGGGCCTGTTTCGGTCCCTCGAAGTTTTTAATTTTATGGACTGGGCGTTAGGAGCTTTAGCCAAGAAGTCACAAGATCCAGAGTTTGTCAGCATGGACGAAATGGGTAGTGTTTTGTCGTGCCTCGACAAGGCGGTTATGGATGGATCCAATGAGGTAGCATCCCTGTTTGGATCTTGTATTCTTAAGAAGAGAGCAGTGTTTAGCTCCTTCTTAACGAAATCTGTGTCACCGCTTCAGAGATCTGCCTTATTATACGCGCCCCTCTCCAGTCACCTCTTTCCTCAGGAGATAGTGAAGGACATATCGAGGACTTTATCAGAAAAGACCACTCAGGATCTCCTGGCCCAGTCGGCTAAGAGTCTAAAACCGGCGGTCCCGGTTACCAAGAAAGAAAAAGCTCCCTTCCAGCAGCCCTTTCGGGGAAGGTCCGCACCTAGATCCTCTCTCAGAAGTAGGAGGTCTGAGAAGAGAGGAAGGTCTTCAAGAAGACCTTTTGTCAAGACCCAGTGAGAATGCTGTCCTCCAGACGAAAGTAGGTGCCAGGCTCCTAAACTTTCACGAAGCCTGGGCACAGAAAGGTGCCGATGCCTGGTCCCTCTCCATCCTAAAGAAAGGATACTTGATCCCCTTCAGGGAAAAACCTCCCTTGACTACAACTCCAAGGGAGTTGACAGCAAATTACAAGGATCCTATCAAGAAACAAGCACTGCTACATCTCGTCAATCAAATGCTGTCCAAGGAAGCGATAGAGGAAGTGGAAGATCTCACTTCCCAGGGGTTTTACAATCGCCTGTTTTTGGTTTCGAAAAGTTCGGGAGGTTGGAGGCCGGTGCTAGACGTGAGCGCCCTGAACGTGTTCGTAGCAAAGAGGAAGTTCACAATGAAAACGACATCCTCGGTGTTAGCAGCCCTTCGTCCAGGGGACTGGATGGTATCCCTGGACCTTCAGGATGCCTATGTTCCACGTGCCCATTCATCCATCGTCCAGAAAATACCTCGGGTTCATGGTTGAGGGGAAAATATTTCAGTTTCGGGCCCTCTGCTTCGGACTCTCAACAGCCCCACAAGTATTTACAGCGTTGATGAAGAATGTGGCTCACTGGCTTCATCTCAAAGGGATTCGGATATCCTTGTATCTAGACGATTGGCTGATACGGGCCCAGTCGCAAGTCAGATGTCTGGAGGACTTGATTTTGACTCTGAAGTTAGCACAAGACTTAGGACTGTTAGTAAACCTCGAGAAATCCCAGATGATTCCCCAGCAGAACATCGTTTATCTGGGGATTCGGATGGATTCTCTGGGTTTTCATGCGTTTCCGTCACAGGAAAGACAAAACCGCTGCTTGGAGAAAGTAGCAACCTTCCTAGAGAAAGAACAATGTTCCGCGAGGGAATGGATGAGTCTTCTGGGGACCGTTTCCTCGTTGGAACAGTTAATTTCTCTAGGAAGGCTTCATCTAAGGCCTCTACAATTCTACCTCAAAGATCATTGGGATCATAAGTCCCAAAATCTGTCAGATTCCTTTCTGATTTCGAGGAGGATAAAGGAAGACCTTCGTTGGTGGATAAAGCCGGACAGACTCAACGAAGGAGTATCTCTGCACGTACCGAGCCCTCAGCTAGTGTTATTTTCAGACGCCTCAGAGTCGGGGTGGGGAGCCACTCTGGGTACGAGAGAAGTGTCAGGCACCTGGAGAGGAGAACAGGTGTCCTGGCACATCAACTTAAAGGAATTGGCGGCGATTCGCCTGTCTCTCATACACTACGAGGCTCAGATCTCAGGCGCAGTCCTGCAGGTCAATTCGGACAACACGACGGCCTTAGCTTATATCAAGAAACAAGGAGGGACTCACTCGTTCTCCCTTTACGAGAAGGCAAGAGAATTACTGCTTTGGGCAGAAGAGCGAAAGATCACTCTCCTCACAAGATTTATACAAGGAGAGAAGAACGTGAGGGCCAACCTTCTGAGCAGGAAGGATCAAGTGCTGCCTACAGAGTGGACATTACATCCAGAGGTCTGCAACAGACTTTGGAATCTCTGGGGGAGACCAAATATAGATCTGTTCGCCACTCATTGGAACAACAGGCTGGAAAATTACTGCTCCCCGATCTCCGATCCAAGGGCGGTTTCGGTGGACGGTCTCCTTCTCAATTGGTCCAGAATAGACGGTTATGCCTTCCCGCCATTCAAGATCATCTCAGAAGTAGTGAGAAAGTTTGCAGCAGCAGAGGGAGCCAAACTGATCCTCATCGCCCCGTTCTGGCCGGCGCAAAACTGGTACACAGGTACTGGGATGGATCGTAGACTTTCCGAGATCACTTCCAAACAGGAACGATCTTCTCAAACAACCCCACTTTGACAGATATCGCAAAAACCTCCCCGCTCTCGCTCTGACTGCCTTCAGACTATCGAAGGACTTGTCAGAGCGAGAGGTTTTTCTCGAGGAGTTGCAAAAGCTATCGCAAGGGCAAGGAGACCATCTACTATTCGAGTCTACTAGTCGAAGTGGGAGGTGTTTCGCAGATGGAGCAGAGCCCAGAAAACATCCTCTTCCAGTACCTCTGTGACTGATATAGCCAATTTCCTCCTTTACTTGAAGGAGAAAGCTAATCTAGCAGTTTCCACGATTAAAGGCTATAAGAGTATGCTTTCTTCAGTCTTCAGACATAGAGGCCTTAACATTGCAGAAGACAAAGATCTTCATGATTTGATTAGATCTTTCGAGACGGCGAAGACGAAGAACATTAGAGCACCAAGCTGGAACCTAGATGTGGTTCTTAAGTTCTTGATGACCCCCAAATTTGAACCTCCACGTAATGCTACGTTTAGAGATTTGACTAGGAAGTCCTTATTCTTGGTCACTTTAGCCTCAGCCAAGAGGGTAAGCGAGCTACAAGCATTGGAACATAATGTTGGCTTTAGAAATGACTCAGCTTTCTGTTCTTTTAAACCTCTTTTTCTGGCAAAGAACGAGAACCCTTCAAAACCTTGGCCTAGGACCTTCGAGGTTAAAGGACTTTCGTCTCTAACGGGAACAGAACAAGAAAGGGCTCTTTGTCCAGTTAGAAGCCTTAAATTTTATTTGGAGAGGAAGAACAAACTAAAAGGTAATAAGGAAAGCTTATGGTGCTCAGTTAGAGATCCTAAAAGACAAATCTCTAAAAATGCTCAGGCGTTCTTCATTAAAGACGTGATCAAGGAAGCCCATTTAGCATGTAAAGAAGAACACCTGGACCTCCTTAGAGTAAAAGGTCACGAGGTAAGAGCCGTTGCTACCTCGTTAGCATTCCATAAAAACTTGTCTATACAGACTCTCATCGAATCGACATTTTGGAGATGCAATTCGGTCTTTGCGTCTCATACTTGAGAGACATTCAAGTTACGTACGACAAATGCTTTACTCTAGGAGCTTACGTATCTGTGGATTCGTTGCTGGGACAGGGAGCTGAACCCAATCCTTTTTAGTATAGTTAGGTTAGGTTTTTTAATGGTTTTTGGTGTGCTTATTAGGTCGATTGGGAGAGGGTTCAAGAGGTGAACCCCTTTCAAGTCGTAGGTCTAACATTTTAGTGTGGTCAGGTGATCGGGATTGGTTGTTGTGCTCCTTGTAGTGTCTTAGTTACCTAAAGCTCTATCATGTAAGAGGGTTAGCCCCCGTTGATAAGATACAGGTGAAGGCTCTGCCATGTAAGTGGGTCAGCCCCCATTGGTACGATCCAGGACAAGGCTCTGCCAAGTAAGCGGGTAAGCCCCCATTGGTATGATCCGAAAGGGTTGTCAGTCATAGGTCTCATCCTCTCTGAAACTCTTGTGGCAAGCAGATTCATAGACAGTATCATTGAAGTCTTCTGCCATATCAGGTAGGAACCAAGGTTGTTTTTTAATTTACCTGCAACGTATGTTGTTTTCTCCGTTTTTAGATTGATAATTATTTTGTTATGTAGCTGTCTCTTGCCCTCCTCCAAGGGTGCCAATCAGCTAAGTATATATCTGCCGGGGAAGTTGCATGTACAAAAATGATATTGTTATAATACAATAACGTTTTGTACATACTTACCCGGCAGATATATACGATTAATGGCCCGCCCAGCCTCCCCTCAGGAGACAGGTGGAAGAGAAAATCTGACTGAAAACGGGAATGGTTCCTAGTCCCGCCACCCAGCGGCGGGAATGGGCTGATCACCTGACCTACCTGTCACGTGTGCCGCGAGTTTTGAATTCTGTCGGGACGTCGGAGACTATAGTATATATCTGCCAGGTAAGTATGTACAAAACTTTATTGTATTATAACAATATCATACTTAACCCACATGAATTCGCTGATATTTTATGGAATTCAAAAGAGTCAGCTGTACAAACTTTTTCATTCATGGCATTATAACAATGAGTGAACCTATCCAGGTCTATGATGACTGTAAAAATATCCATAATTATAAAAAACAAACGGATATCAATACGAATCCCAAAGAAAATTCGATATCACTGGTAGTAAGTTACTAGACAAAAAAGTGGGAAACGGAGCTATTGGTGAGATTGCCAAGCAACATAAGAGTCAGAGAATATTAATCATGATTCTGTATTTCTCTACGCTTACTGAAATTAAGCTGTGATAAAATCCGATCCTATGTGCCCCTAACAAAAGTTTCATATTCAATTTTCTCGCGCGCATCTTCTGAGGTTAATTTTTAGAACTTTAATAGGCAGGAGATGCAACGAAAGAACCCACTATGTAACTAATTTCTATATAAACTTTGGGTTTTTCAAGAAAATGTGACATTTTCTTATGAATGTGATTTACTTGAATTGTAATAGGCTAATGTTGCAAGTAAATTTTTCATATCCATGACCTGATACTTCTAAATGTCCGTTTACCAATATCATAAGCTGATTTATTGACTCTAATTGTCTATGAGGTTCAGAAAAAATTAATTCATTTTGATGTTATAAAAATTCTGTTTGCTTATTTTGTTCATCAATTTTAAAACGATTGCAATTCCTTAACTAAAGTTGCATTGCACACACGTATAGACACTTTTACTTAACGACCTGCCTTGCCCATGAGAAGTTCGTGCTAAGCATTCCTCTCTCCAGCCAACCTGCTTTGCAAGCACGAGATGACACACACTACAGATGAAGCCTGTGCAAGCAGTTTATTGAGGTTAAAAGGAACAATGATTATTCGGCAAACGCGCCAGGCACCTTCTAGACTGATGACCTTATCACCAGCTTAAGAGTTACGTTACTTGCTGTAATAAATAAGACTTTAGTACTTTCAAATGATATTTTTTGTTTTAATACTCCATCCACATGAGAAGAATGTCTGAAAAAAACAGTACCAAAATTGAACAATATAATATTAGTTTCATGCTGGAAATCTGCATGATTGTAAAATATATGTAATTATGTTAAATTAGATATTCCTTATTCAAACTAAAGAAAAGGTTTTCCTTACAAATTTTATATATACTATTTACCCTGTATAAGATTATTCGCATAGATATACATTTCCACTTCTAGACTTCCTGACTTTAAAATCTCTTTTCTGGTGTCGACCTGTGTCGGCCGATGAAAAATCCGTTACTCATTTTTCTAGTATAAATAAACTCTAAATATACCAGAGAAAAAGCTAACATAGTTATGCTGAGGTTACTACCCCCAGCACAAAGGGTGTCGGTATAGTATAGGGGTGCTGTGTTACCACAAACCACAGTACTTCTGCCATTTAAAAATTTCCCTTCAAAATCCCTCTCTTTGGTGGGAGCCGCTACAACGAAATCCCACTGCTCGTCCTCGCTCGCCACTACTACTACTTACCCACGCGCCACCTTCATTCCTGTTTGAGAGCCGTGCGCTTATCTAACTAGAATTTTGCTGTGCTTTTTCCATTGTGGATTACGCTAATTTCAATCATTATGAGTGCCCAATCTTCTGCTGCTTCGAAGTTGAGTACCCCAATTTGGTTTTTTATCATATTTAAGTTATATTAAGTATGCTATCAGTCCAGGCCCCTCAAAATATGAGTTGAGGGTGTCGCCGGCTGAGCCGCCATTTTGAGCGTCAGCATAGCAACAACGAATTACGCACGGCATATGTAAAATTATAATATAGGCTTAGTTTTGCTAATAAGATGATTAAAATGTGATATTTCGGTTAGGACGGATATTAGTTTCATTTCAGAATAATATGGCTTATATATTGATACGACAAGATCTCGGTGCTGGTGAGCCATTCTCGAACCTAGGCTAGTCTTATAACGGTAACCATATTTGATCCTTAAACCGGATACATGGTTAAATTATCCCTAGTTAGCTTAAATTGATAAGCTTAATAAGCTTAAATGCATGTTTTTTCTCGTCATAACGAGCTACGTCGATAAATGACTTTGCTGATACGTTCAGAGGAAAAGTGCCCATTACGAATGGGAATTTAAGCGATACTATGGACTACGTAGATTAGTACCAGATATTAGGAGATAACTTCTATGCACCTTGTGATATATTGTTATATTTAGATCAATAAATAACCTAAGTAATGGTATTATGTGCATAGCCTACCTGGATAACCTCCTGACCGGGTTGGACCACCTTCGATCGCAACGAGCTACGGCTTGTCAGCAAAAAATCTAGGCTACGTAGCCTAGGAGTGGATCCACTTTAGATCAGGGGTAGAGCAAGCAACATAAACTATTGCTTACAAACCTCTGATCGCAAAGATTGAATAATAGATATTATTACGATAATATCTCTACTATATTATCTCTGGAGCTTCGGCGAACAGAGAATACTTTTAATCAGAGCGATCAGAGGCAAGGTAGAAGGATAATAGTTATCGAAGTTCGGCATTGCCGGAATTCAGACTGAATTATTCCTAGCTTCGGAAATTATAGAGGTACGCCATGTCTTTTTTTCCGACACCGACGAAGTTTGGTGTTTTAATATAAACATGTCTCTGAATGGAATCCTCAGTTTATACTATTATACCTAGAAGTTTATTAGATTTATTATGTAGGTCGGTACCGGAATACTTCACGAAGTATTTCGCCGACATCCTAGATAAGTATACAAATATAAGCCTTATTAGTCTAAGCTATTTAGTAATAAGTCTAATCCGGAATACTTCAGCAACGAAGTATTTCCCCGACAACCTAGATATGAATACATTTAGTCTAAGCTACTGTAATAAGTTGATACCGGAATACTTCGGCAACGAAGTATTTCCCCGACAACCTAGATAATTCATTTTCTGGAAAAATTAAGGCATATACGTCGGCACGGAATATTTCGGGAACGAAATATTCCGCCGACAAACACTATAAAACTTACGAGTTTTACGACCTAGTTATTTATAATTGATATTCAGTCGTCCACGGAATATTTTGGCGACGAAATATTCCTTCGGCAAATATAATCAGTAATAAAATTATGAGTTTATAACTTAATTTAAAAGTTGTAAATAACTAATTACAATTATACTGAAATATTTCGGCAACGAAATATTTTGCCAATAGAAGAAAATGCATGGTTTTTCTAGAAAATGCCTGTCTGCATGCCTAAGACGGAATATTTCGGCTCCGAAGTATTTCATCGATAATTTAGCAACAAACCATCAAAGGGAAGAAACTCATTGGGTTTTTTCACATTACAGGTAGTCCGTTGCCAGGCGGAGGGATGTCATGCGTCGTTGGGGAATTCCTACTGCCACGTAGTCTGCCGCTCACATGCCAACTGCGCAGTACCATTGGATAACTACGTGGTCTGGCATCCAGACGCCTGTACCGTCTGTTATGAGCTAGTCTCAATTATGACTGACGAACAGGTAAGGATTTTACGAAATTGTCTTACATTTAATAGGTAATATAGTTATGTAAATCTGTAAACTATTCGAATCCGCCACTAAAACGAAGATTAACTTACAGGCGGACAAGGCGATCCTACACGACGCAAGGGTGTCCCTTCGTAAATGGGTGGGGGGTTTCGGCAAAAACGCGCCGAAAGGTCAGCCCTACGTATTGGATGCTGGCCTATGTGCGATGATCTTTTCGGGCGCCACTATGACAACAGCGGTGCCCAGGGAGATAGCCGAACCCCTCATCGAGGCCATACGTCTGGAGACAACGGCCGCCTTGGAGGAGCAGCAGGACCTTATGGACGATGTGGCGGCGATAGACATCAACGTCGAGCCGATGGAACAGGTAGGTGGGGAGGTAAGTGGGGCGAGTTCCCATCCCAGTCCCAGTCCTTCTCCTTCCCTTTTTTCTAATACATGCTTTAAGGGTTTTACGAAACCCGCTAAAGAACAAGGAATGCCGTCAGTCATTCCTAAAGTCAAGAAGACTTTAAAGAAGACCAAGTCTGTTCCGCCAGCGGCGAATGAGATGTCTTCGGTGTCACAGCCGTCGACATCATCTTTCATTCAGCCTGCCGCCATAAATCCTTCCCCTACCGAAGGAGCAGGGTCATTCTCAAGGGCGGCGGAACAGCTTTTTGACCTGGTAGACTTCACTAACCAACTGTTAGCCAGGGTTAGTGGAGTAATAGATCAGAGGCTAGACGCACACCTCGGGCCAACAACGGACATCTCCAATCAAGCTCTCTCGTCACTTGATGGAGAGAATTAGGCCCATTGAGGAGATGCTCTCCGGTCTCTTGCGATCCGGAACACCAGCCCTATCAATGATGGTTCCGGATGCTTCAAAGCTTCCACCCTTTGATAAGGAAAATCAGTGGAGGTTGGCCCTAAATGCTTCCTTCGTAGAAGGAAGACTAACAATCGAGGGGTGCGGAACAAGACCGATTGAGGATTACGAGCTATTCCCAGCCGGTATGCAGTTCCCGTTCCCAGGCTTTGTCAGACTAGCACAACATGCGCTAGTCAGAATAGACAAAGTACCGAAGGAAACGGTGATCTTCCCCAGAGAACAGGCCCAAGCTGCCTGGGTCCGTTCTCTAACAGAACTAAATTGTGTCAACACTGAATTGACACCGCATAAGGGGAAGTACACAATGTTCGTCACCCCCGAAAACATTCCGTCACCTTGTACAACTAAGGTGGCGGAGTTAACATTGCAGGCCATAAACGAGGACAAACCAACGCCGGTCCTGAGGGAAACAGAACCTACATCCTTGCTGTTGCCCACAGGATCGGACATTTGGATAAACGCTCCGGCAACATTTACTGCTGGTAAATTGGAGCCGGATTGTGCTTCAGACTTGTTCTCCGAACAGTTGCCCAAGCTTCCCGACCATTTGATCAAGGGGGACTTTGAGGCAAGGACGAGGTTAGCCAGGACTATCAACTCCGTCACCTCGGCGGAGTTGTTAGCTACAACCTATGAAGACGAAGCAGTCTTTCGGGTCTTGACAAAAAGTCTTTTACAGACTTTGCAAACAGATCTGCATGACTTTGCTATGGCAAGAAGGGCCTGTAGGAAACATGTTTTGGCTGGAGCTACAGTTAAACACGAACCTAAGCAGCTGATTAAATCATCCATTTGGGGAGAAAACCTCTTCCCCAAAGAGGAGGTCATTTCAATCTTGCACGAGGCAGCCAGGGTTAACCAAAGTCTGAGAGTGAGGTGGGGTCTTCCCTTCAAGCGCCAGTTTGATGCGTCTTCTCATCAACAAGGGCCTAAAAAGAAGGTGAGAAGGTATAACCCTTACCAGACAGCCCGTCCTCATGGATATATGCAGGCAGTGCCGTCCACCTCAAAGGTAACACCACCACAGTATGTGTTAGTCCAACCAAACTCGGAACCTCAACCTTCGACTTCATCTCAGGTTGTGGCTTCCCCAGCATTTAATCCTGCCTATGAGGCGAGAGGTTCTTTTAGCCCATATAGCAGACATGCTGGGAGTAGCCGAGCCAGAGGAGGCTCCTGACTGTGAGGTGGAGCCAGGGGTAGAGGATTCCGAGGAGGTAGAGGAACTAAACCAACATCCAACCAGTGAGGTCTCCCAGGTAGGGGGGAGACTGTACTTATTCAAGGACCGATGGACCTTCAGTCCATGGGCCCACAGTATAATATCAAAAGGTCTAGGCTGGAAGTGGGAGAAGGGCCCTCCCCCTACAGTCAGCTTCTTCCAAAAACCAACAGAGGACCTCTTAGAGTATGCAAAGGATCTTCTTCAGAAACATGCCATAAAGAGGGTGAAGAGCATAACGTTCCAAGCACGTCTGTTCAGTGTCCCAAAGAAGGCCTCGAACGAAAGACGAGTAATCTTGGATTTGTCTCGGCTGAATTCCTACATTCACTGCGACAAGTTCCATATGCTGACAATCTCACAGGTACGGACCTTACTTCCCCGTGGGGCCGTCACCACCTCTATATATCTTACAGACGCGTACTATCACGTCCCAATAGCCAGAAACTTCTCTCCATACCTAGGATTCAAGCTAGGCAAAAAAGCCTACTCATTCAAAGTAATGCCCTTCAGACTCAATATAGCACCCAGGGTGTTCACGAAATTAGGGGAGACAGTAGTTTAGGAATTGAGGAAGAAAGGAATACTATTAGTAGCCTACCTGGACGATTGGTTAATTTGGGCGAACAACAAATCAAGAGTGTCAAAGGTCAACATCCAAAGTACTGAAATTCCTAAAATATTTAGGGTTCCAAGTAAATGTGGCAAAATCCAGACTGACTCCAGCATCCCAGTTCCAGTGGTTAGGGATTCAATGGGATTTGAACAAACACGAGCTATCTCTACCGACCAAGAAGGTCAAAGAGATAGTAAAAGCTACAAAATGCTTTGTCAAAAACAGGCGGTCATTCCGAAGGGAACAGGAGAGAATCCTAGGCTCCCTTCAATTCGCATCAGTGACAGATGTTCTATTGAAAACCAGATTAAAGGATATCAATCAGGTTTGGAGATCAAGAGCAAATCTCAAATTCAGAGACAAAGTTTCAAGAATCCCAGATATTCTGAAAAAGAGACTTATTCCATGGACGAAACAACGGAACCTATCCAAATCAGTTCCGCTACAATTTCGCTGGAAGCGTTATAAGTATTTTTTGAGAGAACAGAGAGAGATACACACTCTCTCTCTCTCTTTTACCGAGATGAAAGAATTTTTATGGTACTAGTATGTAAAATGTTTATTGATAATTTCAGTTATTTAATAATAATAATAATAATAATAATAATAATAATAAAACTTTAATGACAAAATTCATAATGGTCGTATTTTAAAGAGATGAAAATGACCTTTCCATTTCACTTGTAAGGATAATTCCTCTTTCTTACTGAGATGAGAGAATTTTTATGGTAGATGCAAGTGTTTATTATATTTTCAAATAATAATAATAATAATAATAATAGAAGTAGTAATAATACAGTAACTAATTTCAAAAGAAAATTCTTCCCTTCGTCTTTTTCTGTATCAATTTCCCTACCTCATAACTTCAGTGACACTCGGAGCTTAACAATGCCATACAATGGTCAACGAATTTAATGGTTTTATGTAATCTCTCTCTCTCTCTCTCTCTCTCTCTCTCTCTCTCTCTCTCTCTCTCTCTCTCTTGTATTTTAATGAAAATATACAGTAATTTATGAATACACAGTGTTGCACATGAAAAAAGTAAATTAGTGATAATTTTAGATACGGCCCTAAGAAAAATTGCAAATTAGTGAAATTTTCCCTGTGGACACGTTTTCAAGAACGTTGTTCCGGCTTAAGACGATTTTCGGGTTACGACGCGTCTAAAGAACGGAACCCCGTCGTAACCTGGGGACTGCCCGTACTAGGTGTTGTATTAGAGTTATGGGGTTGGGTAGGGCCAGTTACTGCGGCACTGTAGGATATGTTTGTGCTTCTGGCTGTAGCCTTGTTGGCTTCTATTTGTTTCAACTCCTCAGTTTTTGCCTTCATCAGTTGTATCCTAATTGGGCATTTTCTGTCCAATGTGGGGTGTCCTCCTTTAGAGTTTGCACATTTAGGTTGGTTGTTACAGTCTTGTGCCATGTGGCCCAGTCCACTGCATTTCACACAGATTATTTGCCTAAGTGTGGAGCTGTTCTTTCTGATGTGGGAGTATGCGAGGCAGTTCCCACAGCATAATCTTCTCTCCACCAATGGGAGACGAGTTTGTCGTCTTCCAGCCACGGGAGCGCGCTCTCAACACGTCTGCTCTCTGCAAGGTCTGCTGCTCTAATCCTGATTGCAGCTACTCAGTACTTGGTACTTGGGGGGGATAGGATAGGGAGAGGGTTCGGTTGAAACCGATATAAACCCTTTACAGGTCCCTCAGAAGTAAGGTAAGGTTTGGAAGGGGGAATTAAGGGGGCCGGCCGGCTAATGCCCTTTTTTAAGGACAGGACTTTGATATTCATACCACTTAATAAGGTGACTTGGGACATCTCCAAACCGCATATGATTTTCGCCTCTGACCTTCGGTTTTGTGACGGCAGGGCGATTTATCCCGAAAATAACCATTTTTCAAATTCTATCTCCTCCCTTGATATTTAATATTAAGACCTGGGATTACTACCATATATAGACCTGATGTAGACCTCCAATCGAATGGAGAGTTTTTTTTCTAAAAGTCATTTTTTTGCTAGATTTGAATTTTTCAATATGGTCAAAAAATAAACCGTATAATTCAGGAGAAAAAAACTAATAAAAAAAATACGAAAAAAAATTGGAAAAAAGGGCTCTATTTGATTGTTCTATAATGTCTTTCTGAGTTATATACCAAATTCCAATGTTATAGCTTTAAAACTAAGTGAGAAGATAGATTTTGAAGGTCAATAAGTATAGTTTTGAGATACGGGCGTTCAAAGTTTTCCTTCGTATTTCTATAATAAAGACAATATTATAAATAATGATTATTATGAATGTATATTTGTTTTTTGTGTATTAATAAACCAAAACTATTTTATTTATCATAATTTAATCATAAATGATGATCCCTTTGCTCATATATCGCAGCCTGGGGCACTGCTTGAGGCAAGATGGGGCACTCCTTCCTACGCAACTCTCTCTCTCTCCCCTTCACTAACTCGGCTTATTACAGCGAATTTTCTTCTGTGTGTTAGCGAGATGTTTTCCTTGTATTTTCCTCTTTGGCATGATGAAATTCTTGCCCGAAACAAAGATAAACAAACGTAATTGCAAGAGAATGTCAAGAGGTGAAACTCGAAGGCGTACACTTTTTTACAAAGACAATTTAATAAATTAAATGATTATGAATTTCATATTCCATTTTGGGTATTAAAAAACCAAAACTTTGTTATTTATCATAAATGAAGATCTCTTTGCTCAAAAATCGTAGCCTTAGGCACAGTGTGACGTGTGCTGTCAAGCAAGACGGGGGTGTGTTACTAAGCAACCCTCCCCTCTCTCTTCACTAACTATGCATATATTATGATATTCTGTAGTAATACTTGAGCGATTTTTCTTCTCTGTATGTTAGCGAGAGTTTCCCTTGTCTTTTCCTCATTGGCATGATGAAAATTCTTGCCGAAACATACATAAACATACGTGAAAGCAGGCGAATGTCAGACGTGAAATGGAACGTGTAGACTACTTGACGTCTGTGATCGCACTAAATCAGGACTGGACTTGGTAGCTTGAGCCTGAAGTCTCCTTCTCGACTCGGGGAATGTCTACAGATGCCATTTCTCCCAATTTCTTGGACAATAATTATCAAAATTTACGATAATAGAAGAAATATTGCATTTTCTTGTACGGATCAATGTTTTAGGCTTATTGAGTTACGTTAACTAATTACCCTGTAACTACGAAAGTAAGAGGAATTTTGATGAAATATTTCGTATACGTATTCTCAATTGCCATATGAAGCTCCATGAATTTTTTCATGACTGCATTTTTCGCCCTATACCTCCATATATAGGGGGCCGGCCCCCTTAAGGGGGTGAAAGGAAGGTATTAGGGAGATGAATAAAGAATGGGACAGACCCATTTGTCTTTTAGTGCTTAGAGTAGTGTTTGTTGTGTCACTGTATTGTGGTAATTGAAGTTTATGAATTTTGTGAGGTAGGCAGCAAAGTGGCCTTTTTAAGGCACTATCTAGTTACTTGAAAAAAAAAATTAATTGGATAGTCTCCCCTCACTCCCACCCTTTGGGGGGAGAGGGAGGGAGGACTCAGGCCACAGTGCTGTACATTGGTTACGATGTGCTTGTTGTTAGTATTGTTAGTACTTCGGGCTCTTTTCCCGAAGGTGATCAAGAGATCTTAGTTTTCAGTTTGTTAGTTTCTTTCATTAGTGCAGCGAGAGTCTAAAACTACACTGTGCAAGAAGTGATTTGCACCTGGAGTGAGTTCTGTACAAATATAAATGCTATTTCATTGTGTTTTGTGTGTGTGTGTTCCAGGTGCGAACAGAATGAATCTTATTCCTAATGACCATCTTAATCATATCACAGCCTTAATATTATCACTTATTCTAGCTTAATTCTATTACTGCAGTGTATGCATTGTGCATGTATGCCCCCTTAACTTAATACGCTTAAGCCTAGTGTTCGTATTGGGACTTGGTCTACGATGATGTTTGGGGAGGGTTGGATATACCAGAATATGTTCTACTTTGGTGGGATTCGTGCTATTTATTGCATTCAAGTGGTGTGAGAAGTCTGGTAACTTATTTTTCATTGGAACAACTTCTGACTGGCTGTCCTCTCATGGGCAGAGCCACATTCTCATCAGCGATGGTGGAGGTCTTCTTGAAGGGCGTACTTCTAGATCGACCACAGATGAGAGCCTGTGCTTTGATCACCCTCAGGATCCCAAGGGACTTCTTCAGGGTGAGAGCTACAGCTTCTATCACTGTTGTGGTCCCTTTGGTGTAATGTTTGTGTTGGGAGTTGTCTGCTGCTCTCCTGACGACGGTGGGGAAGAGGGTGGTCTCGTGCATGATGTTCATACTGGGCTTCTACCTCCCAATGTGCAGCGCTTAAAGGATTCGCAGACATCGTATATCGGCCGCTTGGTCGATAACTTCAAAGGTCAAATAAATTCTGTAAACTCTGCCATTATTTACAATAAAACATGATCATTATCGTCATCATTATTATTATTATTGTTATTGTTCAGTAGATGATTATCATCAGTATTATTATTATTATTATTATTATTCAGTAGACGTCACGGAGTGCATCATTTACCGATGAACCCTGTAAGCTATAGACAGGGGAGAACGTCTGAACAAGTTCATGTCGACACGCGTGTATGAAGTGCATTTAGTAACCGTATCATGAGACTGATTCATAGCGAGGAAGCCTGTCAGAGCGATCAGGAGAACTAAGTATAGCCTAAGTTGTAACGAACTAACGTAATGTAAGTAAGAAAGTGATGCCATTTCCTTCATCCCATTTGCCAGTTTGAGAATTGGACCTAGTCTTTCCAAATAACGTAGTTATGAATTGTATCTTCCTGTAACCACAAAAGGGCAGCTGCTTTAGAAAGACAAGTTGACTCTTGTGGTCCTCCTGACCGCCTCGCTGACGCAGGCACAAGGGAACCTTATGGACTTGCATAACATTCCTATACAGTGGACCCCCCGTATTCGCGTTCTCCAGATTCGCGGACTCACACATTCGAGGATTTCTCTGGGGAACGTTTCCCTGCATTATTCGCGGAAAATTCGCGCATTCGCTGTATTTTTCTATGATAAATATCCACAAATTCCTGGGTTTTTTTTATGAATTTAATCATAAAATGCACTTTTTGTGATAAAACTATTAAAAAAACCAATTATGAAAATTTTGAGTGGGTTTTTCTTGAGTGTTAACTAACAAAATAGGCTGTTTTTAGCATTTTCATAGGGGTTCCAAACATTCGCGGGTTCTAACTATTCACGGGGGGGTCTGGTACGCATCCCCCGCGAATACGGGGGGACCACTGTATATCAATATTTGCGAGATCGTATCCAAGCTGACGAGCAGCAGCTCAAGGAACTGTACTTGAAGAGTGCAGTAAAGTTCGAACCTGCACTGGAAAGCAATATACTAAACACACTGGATGAAGCTAGTCAAATAATCCTCCTTCTCATCAATCGAATCAGTACATTGGCCAGCGTAGCACAGCCAAAAACACGTCTACCTAAATTTAAAACTTCCTTTGCCCACGTTCAATGGCAAAAAAAGCGAGTTCACCACTTTCAAGGAACTATTCGATGTTCATGTGCATCAGCGCACCAATTTGGACAATGTAGCCAAATTCACCTGTTTGTTGGGGTCTTCAGTAGGAGAACACCTCTAGGTAGTTCAAGCCTTGAACGTAACTGCAGCCAACTATGGGGTGGCACGCGATTTGTTAGACAAATACTACGGTAACCAGCATCAGATGCTGGTCATTCTACATCGGCGGTTATCAAATATCCTTGTCCCTAAATGTAATTACCTAGACCTTAAAAACTTCTGTATCGAGCTTACAGTACTAATTGAAGAAATTAAACGTCTTACTGGTTCTGCGATTGATCAAGGTTTGTTAATCAGTCTCATTAACCAACAATTGTCACAAGGTCAGGTATATCAAAGTGGTAGAATATCTGCGCAAATGTGAGTTTTCCTTGGATGAACTCTTTGAAGCTTTAGATTTTTTCATACACTCTGTGGAAGACTTGACTCATTACAGCGAGGTGAAAGTGTTTCACTGACACCGCGTACGAAGGGGTTGGAAACCTATGCCCCTCAGACGGCGACGTGTCCATTTTGCAATAATAATCGTTCAGCTTACAATTGTTTAAACTGTCCGAATGTTGCATCCAAGAAATGCCAACTTTTGAACAAGAAATGTTTTAATTGTTTCGCTTCCGGTCACGCAAGTAAACAATGCAGTATTAAACGTACAGTGGTACCTCGACATACGAAATTAATCAGTTCCAAGGCGGCCTTCGTAACCTGAGCTTTTCATATCTTGAACCGCATTTTACGTGTAAATTGCCTAATTCGTTCCAAGCCCTACAAAAACACCCCAGTAAATTTTATAATTAAAAGCTAAATTGACCAATAAACAATGAAATACAACAATTTGGACCATTCAATACCTAACTTAATACGTACTACTAATATGTACCTGTAAATAAAGTGTATTAGTGTACATGGTATAAAAGAAATACTGTGCTTACATATGTACGTATGTAGTAAAATGTGGAACCTTACCTTTCGAGTGAGGCTATCTCTAAAAGTGGCGACAGAGGAGGACGACAAACGGCAGAAAATTTGTTCCGTAGTACGTACACTTAATGAAACACAATAAAAATGTCAGGAAACATAAACTAAACTTTATGAAACACATTAACTAAACCATAACACTTGACTTTATAAAAAACTTAAAATTAAATTTTTTTTGTCGTCTTTTTTTTTTTATTGTTACATTTTTTTTAGAATTTTTTTTACTTAAAGTTTTTTACAAAATTTCAATTTCTTCACCACCGAATGGATGCCAGTCTGTTTATGGAATTTATCAAACCACCCCCGAGAAGCCTTGAAGTCTGGGATTGCCGTCCATGTCCCTTCTCCTCCGTTGTCTTCGGCCTGACCAATCAAATCGCCGAAAATAGCGCTGGCCTTCTGGCAGATTACCGTCTCTGTTATTGTATCGCCAGCGATTTCTTTGTCCTCAATCCATAGAAGAAGCAGCCTCTCCATCTCATCATGCACGTGGCTCCTCTTGTTGGACAAAATAGTCACGCCCTTGGAAGGTATAACTGCTTTGATGGCTTCCTTCTGTTTTAGGATGGTGACTGTCGTAGACGGATTTCGGCCGTATTCCTTAGCGATCACACTCAACTGCATGCCAGCTTCATACTTTTTTATTATCTTCATTTTTGTCTGCATAGAAAGCATCCTCTTCTTTCTGTGAACTTCAGCAACTTTCTTGGGACCCTTGACTATACGTACTGTACGTAATTAAGTTATGTAGTATACTAATTAAGTTCTCACACAACACGATAAAGTAGTACAACAAAACCACTGACACGAATTTACGTTAACAAACTAATTCGTATTTGTGAACAAACTAATTCCGCATGCGTACAATAACACTTGTGCGAAGCAATGGCTGAAGAAGAACGCCTTTACGTAGAGCACGATGGGAGAGATACTGACCAATAGGAGAGCAGGATCTTATGGCGGTGACTAGCTTCAGGAACCAATGGAAGAGCGGGAGGATGGTGGCGAGTCTACTCAGTTGGCGGCGCGCAAGTTTTAAAATTGTTATCTGTGATCCGGGCGAATCTCGGGACTTTACAGCAACAACCATTCGTATCCTGAACTATTTTCGTCTGTAGAGCCAAAAAAAATCTTCGTATTTGCTTTCGTAACTCGAATTTTTCGTGAGTTGAGCCTTTCGTATGTCGAGGTACCACTGTACTGCAAATTGTGTGGACACCATCACAGTTTGATCTGCGAGAGAGAGAGAGTGATCAGTCCACATCCTTGCGCGCACTGTCAACTATTCCAATACCTCGTCCTCTGCCAGACCATCTCATGTTGTCTCACAACCTGTTAAAAGTCTCTCTTCTCACAATAACGTAAACAGTTGACTCCTGC
This sequence comes from Macrobrachium nipponense, assembly GCF_015104395.2. Classification (NCBI taxonomy): domain Eukaryota; kingdom Metazoa; phylum Arthropoda; class Malacostraca; order Decapoda; family Palaemonidae; genus Macrobrachium; species Macrobrachium nipponense. Next base: position 1,639,720 of record NC_061109.1, read on the forward strand.
TTAACATAAAGAAAGAAAAGCCTTGTGTTAACGCTGAAGTCGTTAAAAATCAAGCTTCTGATGAACTACCAGCCACCTTGTTGCCCACTGCTACCGCAATGATATACAGTCGTGATCAACTGTACAAAATGCATGTTTCTTGACACCGGAAGTCAGAGAAGCTTTATTTGAAGTTGGTTGGCTAAGAAATTTTAAGTTACCTGTAGTAAAATGCATATTGTCTTAAATATTGCACTCTTTGGTTCCCAAATTGTAAAGGGAGAATTTGATGATTTTTCTTGCTGTGTTCATATGGGACTGGAAGTCATTAGAGTAAAGTTAGTTGTTCATGACGATGTTAATACCCAATTCACAACGTGGGTTTGTGCGATGTAGAGAGTCATCTGCAGAACAAAGGCTGTGATAGCAGTCGATGATATAAGAAATGACACTCTTAGGAACATCAATCTGCTCGTGGAAGCAGACCACTTTAACCTTTTTGTTATGGGTATGGATAAGGTAGACGTAGACGGAGTGAGCCTGTTCAATACTCGCAATGGTATTGAAAGTGACATCGATGTTGATGTGGTGGAAACGAGACACTCGGAATTGCACTGAACGAACAATTCTCTACTTCCAAACAAACTGCCATTCTGAAGGTTCAACAGAGTATCGCTAAACCCGAGAATGGATACCAAGTCGGCTTACTATTCCGTGGATCCGAATGACCCCATAACTACTGAAATGATCTTGCCCAATTATATGCTCTCAAGAGACAGTTTAGTAAAAATTTTGAATATCAGGACAATTATGAAAACATCCTTCAGATGTATCTTGCAGCTGGTTACATTAAGGAAGTCGAAAATTCGAAAATTGAAGACTACTATTTACCCCACTTCGGAGTAAAGAAGGAGAGCCTAACAACACCGTTACGCATAGTATTCAACGCTTCGTCCAAAGTTAATGGTGAACTCTCGTTAAACGATTGTCTATATCCAGGTCCTAACCTAGTCATAATGTATGATTTGCTGATCAAATTCTGCATTAATATCAGACATCTCGAAGGCATTTCAGTGTTTTGTTGAATCCTGAGGACACTAAATACGCCTGTTCCATGTGGCGACGAAGGCCTTTACCAGTGGCCATGTACGCCTTTCAAGTCGTGGTATTTGGTGTCACCACTAGTCCCTATATACTGCAACAAGGGCCTAGGATTCACCTCCTAGAGAAAGGGAGGGAAGAATTAATGAAGTCTTTTTATGTAGATAACTATATTCAAACTTTTGAGTCTTAATAACCAGCTAGAAGATGCATATGTTGAAACCAAATCATTTGTTAGATGAAGCCCATATGCCTTTAACTGGGTGGGCCAGTAACTGTTAGAGATTTAATGAGCGACTAGAATGTAATGAACATAATGAAGTCACAGTCTTAGAGATAATTGGGAATAGAGACATTGATTGCTTAAGTTTAAAACCTAGCAAGAGAACTAATGAACCCAATATCCCCCTCAGAATAATGAAACTCAAACTTCTGCCATCTTTAGTAGCCAATTTTGATCCCTTAGGATTAGTTAGTCCCATATTTGTCAGGGGACAACTTTTCTTACAGGAACTTTGGGAGGAAGGGATAGGATGGGATGATGTTCTGTCTCAAGAATGAGAAAAGGAAGCTCATGACATATTAACTGAATTTGCAGATGTTCATTCCTTATAGTTTCCAAGGGGAATTTTGGGAATCGTTGAGCTACACATATTCACTGATGCTTCTAGTAAGGCTTACGGAGCCGTTGCATATGTCAGGCAACATGAGGGTCAAACGAACATTCTAACTTCTTAGATGAGAGTCTTGGCAAAAAAGCATTTTAAATTAACCGTACCAAAACTTGAGTTGTTAGCTTTATTGTTGGGATTTTGGTTGTGCAGCCATCTCAAAGAGTTTATTCAGCTTCTCTCAAATTGTCACATGGACCGATAGCAAGGTAGCTAAAGCCTGGGTACAGAGTAGGGAAGGAAACAAAAACACTTTAATCTCTAATTGTGTTGGGTAGATTAATTTCATCCTACAGGAGTGTGCTGTAGAACTATGCTATGTTCCCACCAAAGAGAACCCAGCAGATATACTCTCCAGACGTGCCAGTTTGAAGGAAATGAAGTCTAGCCACATGTGGAACAAGGGACCTGCCTTTCTCCATCAACAGGGCAGAACCGAACTGCCAGATGACCATAAGCCTCCCGACGAACAACAAGCCATGGATGTTGCAGCCCATAGAGTTGAGAGATGAAGGAACGTTGACTCCGCCCGGAGAAATATGGAAACTAAGGGGGAGTAATTTTTGTTTCATGAAGTTAAAGAAAATTATGAAATACGGTATGTCTATAAGTTTGGGAACTGCAAGGCAGATCCATTCACTATATTAGTATACTTAAAACAAAGACATTATTATCCTACAGTATGTGACAAACTTGGAAATGATGTGCAAGTGCCCACACATAACTAATTTTATCCAGCAGTTTAACTTAGTGATGAAAGATGACATTGTCTATACAGAGAGTAGATTACGTAACATAACTGATTGTAAAACCCAGTTGATGTTGTTGCCTCCTAAAGGCATGTTAGCTAGGTTATATTTAGAATTCCTCCATACCACTTGCATGCATTGTGATGTCAACATATTAATCACACTTGATCGACAGGAATGCTGGAGCCCTGGACTGAGAGCCATCGCCAAGAGAGTTGTAGGGGGATGTAGGGCCTGCATTCTCGCCTTCAGGCCTCTTCTTCGTCGGCCACCGCCCCCCCCCCCCCCCCCCCCCCCCCCACCCCCCCCCCCCCCCCCCACCCCCCCCCCCCCCCCCCCCCCTTCCGTTCGACAGAACTCACCTGCTACACCCTTTCGATAAGGTCGGCGTGGACCACACCATCCCCATCCAGATCAAAGGGGGAGTGGGATACATCCTCATCAACAACCGTCCACTAATGTATTCTGGGGAGACACGAGAAAACAAAGTTCTCACCCCATCGCATTTTATTCATTGTGATGTGATAAGACTACTGCCGCTGTGGTACCTCAAGAGGAAATGCACATCACCCTGACCATGCGGCAACTGCAACACAAGTACTTCAGGGTAACTGAGACCCTGGACCGTTTCAAGAGGTACTGGCATGATGGATACCTGAAGATGCTTCAAGAATGTCACAACTTCCAAGAGGACCCCATGACTGCCCTTCGAGAAGGCAATATCGTCTTAGTAAGGGCCAATCAGGGGAAACGTCGTCAAGGCCTCTCAGTGAAATAATCGCAGTCTACTCTGATAAATGATAAACACGGGATAATGAGATCTGTAAAGGTGTTCTTCGAGGGCGAAGAGCATCTTAGAGCAGTAGAGCACATAGTCCCACTTGAGATACACACCCACGACAATGAAGAAAAAGGAGGAGGAACCCGGGATGATGCTGAGTATGAAATCAAACACAACGAGAGTGAGCAGGATGACAAAAATGTAAGTAGCATGTCTTGACAGACTGAAGGACTCGAGTAGCGAGAGACAGAAAACCGTGGTAGCGAAGCGAGTGGAACAGTGACTTGAGTTGAGTGTCTGACCAAAAAGGAAAGCTGCTGTTGAGCAGAGACAGAAAATAGTGGAGTGGGTAAGAGACGATTTAGTATAGTGTGTGTGTGTGATGTATTTTTGTGGCGAACTATTAAAGAGTGGGAGACGGGAAGAGACTTGAAGGTGTTAGGTAAGGTAGTGCTGATTGTTGTTGTTGCATCTTGTGAGACCGAACAACGCGGTCCGGAGACGGTTCAACTGATGCGTTTTCTCTGAAGTGTCAATTATGTTCGTTTTGTAACTCATACTACACAGGGATGAAGTCACCCTTCATGAAGCTCTAACCAGAGCATTATTTTGCAACCTGATAACTGTAATGCAACAGTCTTAATATCAAGTGAAACTCTTGGTTACTATTTGATAAATTTGACATTGCTATCATATTCATTATTGTTTCATTCGCGAGGAATGACTATGCATTCCGAACGTAACAAAGTTATGTGTTCATATTTTGCCTAGTTGAATTGTTTTCATTTACATGAACACATTTTGATTGAAATTCTATTGAAGTCGACAATGCTTTGAAGAAAGCATTGCCCCATTATTTACCATACTAATTGAGTCATTTCATTCCTAGAGTAATCCTTTATTACCAAGTTTACCTTAATTGGTCAATTTGCAATGATTAACACCTGATACAATTCTTACTTTCATTAGTTGGTTTTGTACCATAAGAATAATCTACGATTACCATTTTGAAGTGATTATCTTGAACATCAATTAAGATCATTATCTTAGTGGAGATGCTTGTCTCAATCATTGTAATTTAATTGACTGCCCTTGTGCTTCTATCATGTTTAGTATACGATATTACCCAAGTCATTTGCCTGTTTGATTACTGGAAGTGATTGTGTAATTATTGTATTACCTGAAGTGATGCTTTATTGAGCATTGTTTGAAATGGTTTTTTTTTCTCATAATAGTACAATGTTTTTTGCCTTGAATGTGTTTACATTGCTGATTATTTGCTTAATCGCTTGAGTTGAACTCTTAAAAATGGTATTTGTCTTTCATTGCATAGCCAGTTGCAGTGGCTACTATTTTGACATTTATTGTATTGCCTTTTATATAAGTTATCGATTGGTCACTCAGAAGTCATGATTGTGTCTAGCTGTTAAGAGCTGGACGTTTGACGTAGTGCTGCACCAGACGTCTAGGCCTTAAGTGTACAGTAAAGAACCACGCTCTCTAGCCTCCCAGTTGGCTCCCCCCTCGCATTCCTTGCCCTTTCCTTTTTTTTGGAAGGTTGGAGAATGTCACAAAAAAATTAGTGCACAGTTCTTCGCTATAAAGATCTCCACCTGAGGCCTTAACTTTCCCTCCTATTTTCCCCCAGTGGCGGCAGAAATATGATGGTTCTAAATTTAGCAAATGTTTTTGAATATATTTATTATTTCACTAAATTTTTCTGCATCACAAACAGTTATTTGATGATGATGTGCATTTTTATTTAGTAGTTTTCAAGCTAGTCGCTTGGTGGAAAAGTTGAAATCGAACTATAGAAAATGACCAGTTGGCAGTGCTATAAAAGCGCGAACACAAATTCAATCCCTCTCTCCACTAAAAGACCTTAGCTGGAAATAAGATGTGAGAGTAAGTCGGGGTCTTAGGGCCGTCAGTTTCCACAAAGCGACCGTAACTGTGAGTACATACAGAGAAATATTCAATAATTTAATTATCAGTGATCTCTGTGCCGAGGAGATTTGCTTGTTATTGTCAATGATGAACTAGATTTCAAGTGATAAATTTTGTGTTACCTGTGCAACCTTTTTATTTCAGTCCTGATACCATAGGAGCCGGAGCTGCCTGAATTGTGTCAATATTTAGATATAAGTGTAGTAATGAGAGTAGGTATATTTTTCTAATAAAATTTGTAAATTAACTTCATGGTTCTTTCATCCTTGTGTACGGACTGGTGCCTTTCCTTCTTGGAAGAAACTTCGTGAGTTGTTCCCAAATGCTGTATTCAGCATGTCCATGAAATACTTTTCACTCGATACAAATCATCTTCATTTGACGTTCAATTTTTTTCATTTTCATTTTCATAAAGTTTTATAATCCTCACAGGAAATTCGTGTGACCAGCTTACGGGTATTTCACTTTTTTTTTTTCCGGCAAGGATCATTTTTTCATTATTATCACTATTGCTTCCTTCAATCTCCTTTCCAATGGAAGGTTCCAAAGGGACATTTATAATAATAATATCTATGATGACACCAAATGGCGAGGAAGAGGAGGTGAAGTAGGGGAGGGCAGTGATGGTTTGGACACCTTTTTTTTTTTTTTTTTTTTTTTTTTTTTTTTTTTTTTTTTTTTTTTTTTTTTTTTTTTTTTTTTTTTTTTTTTTTTTTTTTTTTTCTTTCTATCTAGAAGTAAGAGTTTAAGGAGCAGAGATGTCGCTGACATGTCAATGTGTAGCCTCATCATCCTACATTTACGAGTGAATTTGGTAAGTCGTATACTTTACTATACTTGAAGCTATTTGCCTTCAAATAAAAGTTTCCAAAATGTCCGAATCTTCCCCACCCGGGTGGGGATGATTCGGACAGTTATTATAATTGATATTTACCTTCAAGTCTGATGATAAATGAAACAAATACCATACAAAATGTTTTAACCGAAATACTCAAAATCAACTTAAAAGATTGGCAGACAGAAAATATAACTGAAATCCACAATGTTTGCTGAGAATAAATATTAAAGTTGGCTTAAAGAATATTTTATCCTTCAAAACAAAAATTAAATGAAATATTCTCGACTGTCAATGATGAAATAACCGAAATATGCTTGTATTTATTCTCTCCATGAGTAAACACCAAACACACAATGTAACTCAAATACATACATGACATTTGATGTCCCTAAATTTTATCTAATGTTGGCCTAACGAACTTTGAAATACCCGTTTTCTTTTAATACTATGCTGAACTGGAAATGGAAGCATTCCAATTACTGCCTCTTTACCAAAAGCTGCTTAATCCTCAGTTTATGGAAATGTAAAACTATTAGTAGCAAATTTCTGCGATTTTCTTAAATAAGAAATCTGAAATCCATCATACGCGTCTAAATTGCTGGTTAATTTACCTAAATTTTACTGGATCTATTCCAACAAAAATTTATCAATGAAACCAACTTCTGTGTCTCTGATCATCTCTTCCAAGATGTCAGAACAATTATTATTAAGCTCGGCTGTCAAGAGATGAGGGTCTTCCTCACTGGTTTGGTCCTCTGTATTGAACTTTTTAGTATCTTTTCTTGCTTTTTGATGTTCTTAAGGTATCATTTCCAAACTTTATTTCCTTCTTGGCTGGGATTTTTGGCTATTACTCCTGTTCTTTCTGTTTTATGTTCAAGCTTTTCTGGAGTGTCCATTGCAATCATGCATCTTCCCTGCTTTCTGCTTTTAGCTGTCTCCTTCTTCTCTCCTGCTTTTGGAAATGGTCGAATATTCTCAGGAGAAAACTGCTGTTGTGATGATGGTGCAGGTGGTTGTGCTTTTAGGTGGTGAAAACCCTCCTGGTCAACCCTGTTTCTATCTTTCTTCACAGTATCATGTTCTACATGAACCACCCTTTTCTCGAAACTCCCGAAGTGTCTATATCGGCAGCATCCCTTTCCCTATTGTTTTCTTATACTCTCGTCCCATGATAGGCTTTAAGGAACTAGAATCAATCTGAAGCAAAGGATAGGCTATTTTTTTGTAATGAGGGTTCCTATGATGGGTTTATGAAGTACTTTTAAGGTAATAAGGGAGCTAATGAATGGATACGTAAAATATAACGTAAATATTGTTAGTGAAAATCTTTTTGTTCTTAGTCGGAATTCATAATTAGTAGGAGGGATGATTCGGACACGTCTGAATCATCTCTACCCTAGACTGTCCGAACCATCCCTCACAGATCATAACCATTTGAGGACACCCTCAGCCCTATGTCCTTTGAGATTACAGGTGGGTAACAGCTACATCATCATCGTCATACAGTACAAATTCACACCCAAACTGACCTTCAACTTATCATATTCACTACACCACACCTTACGATTCAAACGTCAAAAATTACATAGGAAATGAGAGAAACCACAAAATTTAACCTCTATACTAAAGTATGCGCCATCTCTCAACCAAAGTCCATGTGTCAATAGTAAAACTCTGGCCTTTTCACGTGATTTTTCGGAGCTGAGAGCCCCTTAAGTTTTCCAGGAAATGTATTGTCCGGACCATCCCACTGTCCGAATCATCACCACTCTCCCCTATTATAGGCCTAGTGCTCCTCCTCTTGCCAGTGACAAAAAAGCTTCAGATTTTAATTTTCATTCCAACCTTGACCATGTCCAATTCTGAGTCAATATATATGATGAAATTAATTAATTTTTTTTTATTTTACATTTTTTAATATAGGTTATGAATAGCGGGAGGCATTTGCTTGAATCCCGCACGTATGATGCACGAATTCAAAAAGACTCGAAAGCAGGTCTTTTGAATGACGGGGACTGACATGAGTAGTAGTCTCATCGGCAGTATCAAAAATGAATGCTGATGTTCAATCACTTGTTTCTTGTTTTCATTCTGGTTCAAGATGAGAGAGAGAGAGACTACGAACAATCATCTTGGGTGGTGGCTGGATCAGGAAGGCCACATTATAATCCTTCTTCCCATCATCCTTCCACCACCATCATTTTCCAACCACCACCTCCACCTCCACCTACACCCCCACCCCCTCCAAAATCATCCGTCATGGCCACGCTCCATTAACCCATAACTGTCACAACGCCTTGATTACGATCTAACATCCTATATCAACTGTTAAACCGCAAAGTTAGACTGTCTAATGATACAGTCATGATGGCATGTCACTACCATTAACAGGGTGTGAGATCGAGGTTCGTACACACACACACACAGACATACGTACATACACACACACACACACCCAACCTGACTGCGAGAGAGAGATTGAGAGTTACAAGGATTAGAATGTCACAAACACTTATTAGTCCATCCAAGGAGACATCGTGCTCTCACTTATCTTTAGGAGCAGGTTTTACTGTTCATTCACAGTCCTAATGATTTTGTCCAGCTTTCTTTTAAACTCTTCTACACTGTTGCTGTTTGCAACTTCTAGTAGCAGTTTATTCCACGTCACATATCTTGTATGTAAAGAAGTTCCCACAATGGGATGTGTTGTATCTCTTCAGTTCTAGTTTCCATCCATTATTTCTTGTCTGGTTTTCTTTTAATGTAAATAAGTTACTGTCTACTTTTGTTATGCCTTTCAGTATTTTAAATGTTTCAATTAGTTGTCCTTGCAATCGTCGTGTTTCTAAGCCACACATGTTCAAGCTCTAGTCGTCTTCGGTAACCTATTTGCCTGATTGATGGAATTAACTTTGTGGCTTTTGCTTGTACTCCTAATCTATTTATGTCTTTTCTTAGTGTTGGTGACCATAACTGTAATGCATATTCAAGATGGGGTCTAACTATTGATGTATAGAGCTGCAGCACCGTTTCCTTATTTCTGTATTTGAACTGCCTCTTTATGTATCCCCCCCAAGATGCTGAAGCCTTGCCGAGGATGGGGGGCTTAGGGTTCAGCAGCCCTGATGCCTGGTGGGAACTGCTTTCTTGCTGGGCCTTGGTGCCCGGCTGTTGATCCAACTAAATAAGTCAGCCCTTTTCCTTTTACTAAAAGCATTTCATCCTTCTGATTCCTCCCCCTATAAGGTATGGATTTTATGTTGATGACTTTGGATTGGTTTTGGACATGATTTGGATTTGTTTGTTGGATTTGATGGAGGGTGAGGATGGTTGGCATGCCACTTCACCCGTAGAACTCGAGTACCTAACTTGGTCGAGTGAGGGGAAAGTTTAGATGTCAAACCCTGCTCTTAGTGCTGGGTCTGATCTCGACGGACATAATGACGCCTTAAGCACTGAGGGTGGGGTGTATATCTGGATGGTACCACTAGGGCAACCCTGTATGGGATAGCACTGTCCTCTAAATGTGGCTCAATGGTAGGTGGAGGGCTACCGGGACGAATCATCAATTCTTCGTCTTAATGACATTAGTAAAACCTTCTGTTGACGACTCAGGCAAGGGTAAGGACAAGGAAAAAACTGGTAATTCCTCCATTGTAACTTTGGAGCCTTTTTCAAATGAGCTCCTTGTTACAAACATTTTGTATGTGAAACCAGTCCCTTTAGACTGGAATTATGACACAATATTTAATGAATTTTGTGGATTTGGTAACATTAAAGAATTATGGAATAGACCTGGCAAAAATGTTTTTTTTGAATTCTGGATAATTTTCAACAATGAATCGCAAGCTCTCAGAGCCTGTAGAGAATTTAGGTCAGATTCTATGAGTGTTGGACTTGTAGAGGCAGAAGAGGTCCCTAGGTATCTTGAAATTTATAGACCACCAAATGAAATTAAAGATCCTAGTAGAATAAGTAAAATCTCCAGATCACCAGACCCATCTAAGTGGTTAATTATTACAACGCATGGTGAGAAAGGCAGCCTCTTCAAGGTGAAAAGGTTGGTAAGCCAGAAGATCAGCAATGTTGGGAGTCCAGAAGTAACTCGCTTTGGGCGCAATAGTTTTTTAGTTCATACCAAGACCAATGTTCAATCGGTAATGCTCCTAAATTTGATGCTTGAACCAGAGGGTATGATAAAAGAAGTAAAACCTCACTATAATTTTAGTTATGCAAAGGGTGTTATCTTTAATGAAGATTTACTTGAAATGGACGAGGATGAAATTTTGGAAATGTCCAGATGTGGTTTGGAAGGTTTTTAAAGTGCCCGCTCGTCGATGCTTATTGTAACATTTGTAAGTGCCGTCAGAAATTGTTCTTGACAGTGAAATTATGAGAGATTGTCCTTATAGACCGAGAGTGCTCCAGTGCTTTAAATGTTTTGGTTTTGGACATTCCTCTAACGTTTGTACCAGCAATAAACTTTGTGAATCATGTGGCCTGCCTGAGCACGAGGAATGTTCTGGACAGGTAATTTGTGTGAATTGTAAGGGTGAACATTGAGCCCGTGATAAGAAATGTAGTGCATTCAAGAAAGAACAAGAGGCATTACTAAAATCTATTGCTGAACACATCAGTGTGGGACAGGCCAGGAAAACCTATTCGGATGCCTTGAAGGCACAACAATTGAATACTGCTTCTTCTGGGGCCCCTTCTGATGGGGCTTCCCGAGGGCCCCCTGGTGGGGTTTCCCATGCCCACTCTAGTGGGGCACCCTGCGCCCCCCCCCCCTGGTGGGGCTTCCTATGGTCCCCCTGGTGGGGCTTCCCATGGCCCCTCTGGTGGGGCTCCTCAAGTTGCAGACTCTGGTCAAGCCAGGGGACCTTGTTGGTTCAAGGGTTCAAGCCAGATCTCAATATGTTGACGACTTCTCTCTGTCAGGGACATTGCCTGACATTGAGCCCTCACCTGATCCTGACATTACAGTGCACCGTGGAGATGACGGTGAGGAGATGGAGGCCCTCTTTATTCGTCAGAAGAGGGCCCTTTCTCCCTCTTCGCCTCATTCAGTCACTCAGCCATCATAGGAAAAACAAAAGCAAAACTGAAAGGGCAAGTGAAGGCCCATCTTCTAAAAGATCTGTAACACCTAGATCTAGGTCAAGTAGTACTGGTAAAACTGATAAGATCTCTCTCACCAGGACACAAATTCCTAAATTAGTAGAGAATTTTAAGATCCCTTCCTCTAAATAATGGCTCTCTTGCAGTGGAACATCTGTGGCTTTATACCAAATAGAGAGCAAGTTCGGGTTCCGTTTAGGAACATAATCTATCTGCGATGTGTCTACAAGAGAAAAAGTTGGGAGACACTCCCAACTTGGGTTTTAATTATTCATTCCATAGGTCTTCACCCCTGATAGGTGTACGTGCTCAGGGAGGCACAGGCATCATAGTCCGCAAGTCTGTTAATCACAGGGTTGTTCAATAGAGCATTGTGTTGCAGGCTTGTGCAGTTCAAATTTTCAATTATAAATGGATCACTATTTGTTCTCTATACCTGGATCCATCATTAGAAAATATTCCAGGATGCGCAGGGTAATTCCCATCAGCTAGAATTAAACGATCTACAGACATTGATAGACCAGCTTCCTAAACCCTTCATTCTGATGGGGAATTTTAATGCCAAGCACACCCTCTAGGGAGAGCCAAATTGCGACTAGTGGGGTTTAATAATAGAACAGCTGTTTGACTTAAATGACATCACTTTAATGAATGATGGTTCCCCTACAATACATGATGTTTTTCATAATACTGATTCAGCCATTGACCTCACTATCTGCTCTTCATCTTTGAGGTTAGATTACCAGTGGGTAGTAGACCAGAATGATCATGGCAGTGATCATTGGCCCATTCACTTAAAGTTTATGAAAAATATTCCATCTCCATGTTTACCAAAATGGAAGGTAGGGGAGGCTGACTGGGGATTATTCAAAAAATCTACTGAAGTTGATCAAGAGATAAATGATTTTCAGAGCCCAACATCTGCTTATGAGTATTTAATCATTATATTGCTGTGTGGCGCCATGCTGTCTATTCCTCGAACTATTGGTAAACCTTGGCGTCCTGTGGTACCTTGGTGGAGTGATGCATGCGCCTTGAGCCAAAAGATAACAAGAACTTGCTACAAGAGATATCGTAGAATTCCTTGCTTGGTCAATAAAATTATCTATAAAAGAGCTCTTGCTAAGCAAATGAAAACATTTTAGCAAGCAAAGAGGGAATCGTTTATCAGATATATGTATAAGTGAATTAAAATATTATTCCCCTATGTCATTAGTCTGGAACAGAATCCGAAAGCTGCAAGGGAAATTTTCTCCACCTCCCTTGCCTATATTGAAAATTGATGGTTTCCTCATATCTGATTCTGGAGAAGTTGCAGAAACCTTTGGTAGGCCTTTCTCCAATATATCTAGTGCCCTACATTACTCTCCTGCATTTAGGAATATTAGGGACAGTACCACAGTTGTTCCTCCTGTTAGTTTAAATTCAGTCGTATAATCTTCCTTTCACCATGAAAGAATTAGATCATGCAATCTCGTTATCTTCCCCAACATCTCTTGGGGAAGATGATATACTGTACTCAATGATTTTTCATCTGCCTAGAAGTACAAAACAATTTCTTTTAGACATTTTAAACAGTTTTTGGCTTTTAGGAACTTCATCAGAGTCTTGGAAGATATCGATTATTGTACCTGTTTTAAAACCTTTTGAAGATTCCTTCCTTCCTAAGAACTATAGGCCAATTGCTCTAACTAGTTGTGTTAGCAAGATATATGAAAGAATGGTCAATGTTCGACTTGTGTGGTATTTTGATCCAAAGAATCTTTTATCTAATCGGCAGTTTGGCTTTAGGAAAAATAGAAGTACTTCTGACCCTATGATGTTCCTTACTCGGGAGATACAGATTGCTTTTGTCGTGCAAAACCAGACTTTTCATATTAAGCCTAATGAACAGAATTTACTGAGAACATATCTTCCCCAAGCTTTGGGAGAAGTTAAAATTACTCCCATTTGTGAAACCTGGAAAAGATCCATTCAAGACAGAAAATTATCATCCTATTGCATTGACATCTTGTTTGTGTAAGATCATGGAAAAAATGGTGAACACACGATTGATGTGGCACTTGGAAAGAGGTAAATATCTGTCGCCTGCTCAGTGTGGTTTTCGGAGTATGCACTCCACAACTGATGTATTGGTACGAATGGAATCTTCAATATGTGAAGCTTTTGCCAACAAGCAGCATCACATCACTGTTTTCTATGATCTAGAGAAGGCTTATGATACAACATGGAGATATGGCATTTTGAGGGTCCTTTATGAATGTAACCTTTATTAAGACTTTTTTAAAAAACAGGCTATTTCAGGTTCAGGTTGGAGCAACATTGTCAGATGTGTTCAATCAAGAAGAAGGAGTACCACAAGAAAGTGTTTTAAGTGTAACCTTGTTCGCCTTGGTAATCAATGGGGTTTCTAAAATAATTCCCCCAGATATAACATATACCCTTTTTGTTGATGACCGATCGATTTCCTTTGCAGCATCAAGGATGGCAGTGGCTGAACGCCATCTTCAGCTCTGCATTGATAATATAGTAAAGTGGGCTGAGGTTAATGGTTTTAGATTTTCTGCCAGTAAAACGGTAACTATGGACTTTTGTCGTATAAGGGAATCCACCCTGATCCAGATCTGTTCATTCATAGGCAGAGAATTCCATATTTAGTGAAACAAGGTTTCTTGGCATGAGTTTTGATAGTAAGCTGACCTGGATTCCACATCTGAAATATATTAAGGCAAAATGCTTAAAAGCAATGAATTTGCTGAAAGTCCTGTCTCACATTTCGTGGGGTGCAGACCGAACTCAGATGTTGAGATTATATAAATCCTTGGTCTTTTCAAAATTAAGTTATGGGTATGAGGTGTACACTTCTGCAAAGCCAAATAGCCTTAAAATGCTCAACTCAATTCATCATGGAGGAATACGATTATGTACAGGAGCATGCTTGTAGATGCTGATGAAGTGCCACTGGATCTTCATTACAAGCGTCTGCTGGTTCGGAGCTGGTATAGATTCCAGAGGCTACCTAAGTCTTTAACCAGCATTTGTATGAGAAATGAAAGGCATTGGCAGTTTTATGAAAGTCACCCCAAGCAACCTCATCCATTTGCTTTTAGAATAAATTTTATTGTCCATGAATTAAATATGCCAAGAATAGAGATTTTACCAGCAAAATATTCAGTTAGTCCCCCCTGGAACTTTCCAGAGGTGAAATTTTGTAGATATTTTAATTTTACCAAGACAAAATTGTCCAGTGAGGCCATGCAGTCAATATTTTTAGAAAACTCTTTGCAACATGATAATTCCACTGCAGTTTTCACGGATGGCTCAAAGTCAGATGCTGGCGTCGGCTTTGGTGTAGCCTTCCCTGATGTAGAGAGAAGCGGCAGGCTATCATCAGTTGCATCGATTTTTACAGCAGAATTATATGGAATTTTAAAGGCTTTAAAGGAAGTTTTAATTCGGAATGAAAATAATTTTATTATATATTGTGACTCAAGAAGTGTTCTTCAGTTCGCTGGAATCTTTTAACCCTTTAAACCCTCTGATTTTAGATATATTGGAATGGCTGATTTTACTAAAAAGAAGAGGGAAAGAAATAAAGTTCTTTTGGGTTCCTTCCCATGTTGGGGTGGGTGGGAATGAGAAAGCTGACCAACTTGCAAAGTCTGCGGTCAGCTCCCCAGAACCCATAAGATGCCTGCTACCATATCGGGATTTGTATCCTCTAGTAGGTCAGAGAGTTAAAAAAATGTTGGCAGTCCCAGTGGGAGGATATTTTGACTAATCAAAAAATGCGCAGTATCACGTCATCAGTGTCTCCTTGGTCATATCCGAATATGCCAAGGAGACAGGAAACGATGTTGTGCAGATTAAGGATTGGACATACAAGACACACATGGGTTCTTGATGTCTCGTGAAAATCCTCCTTTTGTGAGAACTGTACTGTGCCCTTGACTGTGAAACATTTGCTGATTGAATGTCTCAGTTTCGGGAATTTGAGACATAGGTTCCTGTCTTGGGGTCGTGACAGAGTAGGTAATTTTATCCTAGCTACAATTCTTGGAAAGGATTGTAATATAGAGCAGTTATATATCTATATGAGGGAGGGGGGTCTCCTCAACCAAATTTAAATTATACATAGATTGTCTATGTAAGAATTTATATATATGAACAACATTTTTATATGATATATTTATAGATATTTTTATATGAAATTTATCAAAAATTTTATTTTTCTATAATTTATTTCGGTGTCAATTACCCAGATGTTGTGACGCCAGATATAATACACAATCAGTCAATCGATCAATCAGCAAAAACAGACTATAGCAGTGTTCTTTGACCTAGAAAAAGCCTACGACTACCTGGCGAGGGGGTATCCTTATGCAACTTGTTGATTGAGGTATTGTGGGTAATTTGTTCTATTGTCTTAATTAAAGATTTTTTTGTCAGAACGTTACCTGAAAGTAAGAGTGGGCTCTTGCATTTCTTCTGCTTACCCTCAAGAAGAAGGGTTACCTCAGGGAAGCGTCCTTAGTCCAACACTTTAATGTAGCTGTCAACGGTCTACTAGAACAAGTTCCTGTTGGGGTGCATGGTCTGGCCTTTGCTGATGATTATGCAGTAATCTGTAGAAAGTCTACAGCTGTCAAAGCTTGTCAAAAGATCCAGACTGCTATTAATGCTGCAACATTATGGGCCAGTGCCAAAGGGTTCAAATTTTCACCAGAAAAACCAAAGCTATACGATTTTGTCGATTAAGAAGAGTGGAAGAGATCCCTACGCTGTTTTTAAATGATTCGATTTTACCTTATGAAGATAGCATTAAGTATCTAGGTGTTACATTTGATAAAAAATTAACTTTTACTCAACATGTTATTGAAGCTGTATGTAACGTGAAGCTTCGTCTTAATATTCTTAAAGTTGTGTCAAATTTTAATTGGGGGGCATATCGAATCACCCTTAGGTGTTATGCCTAAGCAAAATTGATTATGGTTGTGCATGCAAGACAACACTGCAGAAATTAGATGTTGTCCATAATATGGCTTTACGTATTTGTGCAGGAGCCTATAGAACTTCACCAGTAGAAAGTCTATATGTTGAGTCAGGTTTCCCCCCACTATTTATCCGTAGGGAGGAATTAGGCTTGAGATGCATATCAATAGTACTTAAGTCAAAGCTGAACCCTAATTATAAGTACGTTAGAGAACCAACTGATAGAGCCCCAAATAGACCTAGACTGCCCAAGCCGCTTGAAGTTCGACTAGCAAGCTCTGCCAGGGAGGTGGGATTATTACCTCCTGCAGTAGCTGAAATTTCGCCCTCAAAGTTTCCTCCTTGGAATAGGCGAGGCTTAGAGATCTGCCCAATTAGGGACAGCAGGAGCAACAGTTCTGGTGATCAGTTGAGGGGAAGTTTCTTGGATCATGCTTTTGAACATGGTGATTCTCATCATATATATACTGATGGCTCGAAGGGTTCTGATGGTGTTGGATGGATGGATGTATGAGTTTTAGGACAAAAGCCCAGGCACTGGGGCCAAAGAAGCCGTAATGGAAAGTAAATAAATTACATTATGTAAATAAATTACATTATAAATGAGTTAATAAGTGTATGAAGAAAATGGTTCATATATAAATTACCATATGAGAAATGAATCAATTAATGAAGAAATGAATGAAGAAAATGCTTAATAAATAAATATATATATCTATGATGTGATAGATAAAAAACAATTAAACGTTATTAAAAATTTTTATAGACTTTAAAAAGGAGATGGGAGCAGAAATATCTGCTTCATCTCCCAAAATATCACAAAGGGATTTACCCCTAAGATATCTCTCTCTCTGGTTAAAATATCTTGGTGCAAGCAACCAGAATGTGCTCCACTATTAGCATCTCACCACCGCAAGCACACTCTGGGAGGCTGCCCCCTTCTAAAATAACTGATGGGTCAAATAAGTGTGCCCAATCCTCAGTCTGCTTAAAACTATTTCTGTTCGCCTATCAGACTGGAAAGACGAAGGCCACGGCAATATATTATTTCTAATATTTTTGTACTTTCTATTATTGCCAAGATGAGGAGAAGTCCATCTTTCTTGCCATTTGCTTAAAATATAAGACCTGAAAGGACCTTTTAGATCTTTATGAGGCACTTTACTTAAGGCTGTTTCTGATGAGACACTAGCAGCTTTCGCTTCCCTATCTGCCATCTCGTTTCCGCAAATCCCTACATGTGAAGGGACCCAACAGAAAGAGAAATATTTACGCAAATAATACAAATGGAGGAGCAATTCCTGAACTTTTTAAACTAACGGATGGAAGCTATTGAATTTTTTAATAGCTTCTAAAGTGCTTTTCGAATCCGAGTAAATGACAAAATTAGTGTCGCTACTTTGAACAACTATATTCAGGGCAGAGACTATGGCTGTTAATTCTGCTGTGAATATGGATGCAAAGTCAGGTAGTTTAGCTGTATATGCTGTATCACCAAGGATAACTGCACAGCCAACACCACTATCTGACTTTCATCCATCTGTATATATTTTTGTCACATTAGTATGGACAGTTTTGTGCTCCAAGAATTTTCCCCTAATCTCTTCCTCAGGACAGTCTTTTTTGTTATAAGCTTTTTTGCACACAGATGCTTCTGGAATAAGCCATGGAGGATACACAGGATGTTTTACTTCATGACTTTCTGGGATTTAAGATGATTACCCGTAACATCTTCTTTTAGTCTAACTTGGAATGGTCTAGAGGCTCTTATACCAGAAAAGACCCGTGAGTCTGCTTCCCTCAGCACCTGGAAGGAGGGATTTTTGGGAGCACTTTTAATTCTAGCCATGTACCTTAATCCTAGTTCTTGCCTTCTCAGATCAAGGGGAAGTTGGTTAGTATCAACATATATGCTTTCAACAGGCGAAGTTCTTAAAGCCCCTGAGCATATTCTCAGCCCCATATTGTGTACAACATCTAGTTCCTTCAGCCTGGTTTGACAAGCTGAGGAATAAATCTGACAGCCATAGTCTAACTTGGATCTACACAACGAGTCATATAGTCTCAGCAGGGATTTTTTATCAGCTCCCCAACTAAATCCAGAAACAACCTTTAAAATATTCAGAGATTGTTTAACCTTAATCTGTAAGGCATTTATGTGGCTGGCCCATGTCAATTTCTGGTCAATGGTCATTCCCAAAAATTTCACTTCATTTTCATAAGGAATGATAGATCCTTTTAAACTAAGTGTGGGAACCTCTTCCACACGCTGGCACCTAGTAAATCTTACAGAAGCTGTTTAGAGGATGAGAATTTAAAACCATTCTCATCAGCCCACTTTGTAATAGCATTAACAGACCTTTGCAGATGTTTACATACTTACAAGGCATCATGTCCTGTGCAGTATATTGCAAGGTCATCAACAAAAAGCGAGCATTTAACAGGTGATGATATTTGTTGGACTATACTGTTTATTGCCACTGAAAAAAGTGTTACACTTAAAATGCTTCTTGTGGAACAACCCCCCCCCCCCCCCCCCTGCACAAAAGGTTGGGAGAGAGTGTTGCCCACTCTAACCTTAAAAAATCTCTCTGTTAAAAAGGAATATACAAATTTAATCATTCTTCCACATATGCCCATCTTGTGCAATTGTTTTATGATGCCAATTCTCCAAGTAGTGTCATATGCTTTCTCAAGGTCGAAAAATACGCCGATAGTCTGACATCGTTTGGCAAATCCTTGCTGGATTTGATTGGTCAGCCTCAGCAAGGGATCAAGGGTGGAACGATTTTTCCTGAAACCAAATTGAAATGGAGATATTAGTCCTTTGGTTTCCAGGTGCCAAACTAATCTGGTGTTTATCATTTTTTCCATCAGCTTACAAACACAGCTGGTAAGAGCTATTGGTCTATAGCTGGTGGCTTGGGAAGCATCTTAGTCCTTGGGTAAAATTCCAGTTTCCCATATTTTGTTTATAATCTTGAGTAGATACTTTTTGGCATCATCTGGGAGGTGTTTAAGCATTTCATATAAAACTGAATCACCCCCTGGAGCTGTTGATTCAGTTGAAGAGATTGCCTTTCCGAAATTCTTTTAAGGTAAATTTGTGATTGTATGGTTCAGATTTTCCAGATTCTTTGAAATTCTAGAGAATAATTATCAGGGCTGGAAACTTGAGAAAAGTGTTTTCCCAGCTCATTGGCAACTTCAGTGGGATCTGTGATCAGAGTGTTATTGACTTTTAATGAGGGTAATGGTGACGCAACAAATTTTCCACTTAGTTTCCTGATTTTGCGCCACACCACTCTCAATGGAGTTCTGGAATTGATTCCATTGATATAGTAAAGCCAACTTTCTCTTTTGGCTTTCTTATAAAAGCGCTGCTGCTTGGCTAACACACGATCATAGATTAATTTAGACTGAGGGGAGCCACTTGTTTTGTATCATCGGTAGCACTTCCTAGTGACTTTCCTCAGAATACCACATATCTTATTCCACCAGGGAAGTGCAGGTCTACGAGGTTTACCTTTTGTCTTGGGAATCGAGCCCTCAGCACTCTTCAGAGTGGATTAAATGAAATAGTCATAGGCATCCAGGTGAGAATGAAATGACTCAAACTCCCTATCTAGATTGACTCCTTTACTGAACTTGTTCCAGTCAGCATCCTCTACCTTCCACTTAGGTAATGTTTCAGATGGAGCATTTACAACATATTTCAGATGGATCGGGTAATGATCACTTCCATTCAAATCTTCATTAACAGACCAGTTAAAGTCAAGGTGGATATTTTTCGAGGAAATACTAAGGTCCAGTGCAGAGAGATGATTATTTTGAATGCTGTGGAAGGTCATTGACCCATTATTATATAGGGCGACATCATTCGTGTCAATAAGGTCCTCGATTATTTTCCCTTTGCTGTCTAAACACCGACTTCCCCAAAGGAGGTTGTGGGCATTAAAATCTCCTAATAAGAGAAAAGGAGTGGGAAGTTGGTTAATCAAGGATTGAATATCTCCAATGTTAAAAGAAAGGTCTGGTGGAAGGTATAATGAACAAACCGTTATCCTTTTGTTTAATATGACTGAGACAGCAACAGCTTGTAGAGTTGTATTTAATTGTATTGTGGAGTGCTGCAGAGATTTATTAACAATAATTGCAGCACCTCTATGGGCACGATCACCAATTGGGGGAAAAGAGTTAAAAATAGCATAATCAAGTCCAGGATTATAAGGAGAGTTACCTAACATAGTCTCCTGCAGGCATACAATCCCTGGATTGAATTCATGCATTAAAACTTTAAAAGTCTTCTGTCCGGGCTCTGAGACCCTTACAGTTCCACTGAAGGACATCGAACTTGAATGTTAAGATGGTAATGTACTACTTCCCACTCTGTGGAGGGAAAGCACTGATCCTAGGGTGGAGAGGAAAATTCTCCTTAATAAGAGATTGTTTTCTTGATCCCTTTCCATCTTTATCAGAGATCAGGGTTCTTGGCTGATAAACAGCTTTCTGAATTCGAGGCTGATGCTCAGGATTTTTACTGTGATTCTGTGCATCACTACTGCTATTAGTCTTGGGGCGGCAAGACTGATGAGAACTCGCATGTCTTTGAACTGGATCTGCTTTCGGAACTATCTTCCTTGGCGGAGAGATCTCTTCCAGAACACTGTACCCATTTCAAGTTTTTATGATAAAAATGATATTTTTATGATAAAATAATGTTTTACGTATACTTACCTGGTAGTTACATATAGCTGTAGTCTCCGACGTCACGGCAGAATTTCGAATTTCGCGGCAGCGCTAATTGACTGGTTAGGTGATTCCCGTACCCCCTCCCTCTACCAGGGAATGTAGAACTACCACAACTAAACCTCAGAATTTTTATGCCTACCTGTTCCATGTGAGGGCATGATGGTGGGCTCTAATGATGTAACTACCAGGTAAGTATACGTAAAACATTATTTTATCATAAAAATATCATTTTTACGTATGCAACTTACCTGGTAGTTACATATAGCTGATTGGCACATTTTGGAGGTGGGACCATGGCAGCTAACCATATTTAATGAGGAATTTCTATTGGAATTTAGTAGTTCTCTTTTAGTCCTTACCTTTTAAGATAGCTGACTTGAAGGTTACTGCCTCTTAAGTCTGCTGATCTCGAAAGCCTTGACGAAGTACATGGAGCCTTGCGTCAAGCTATAGACATGTACCCAGCATTTGCGAGGTATATGGAACCGTGCGCCAAGCTATATATACGTACCAGCATTGGCGAGGTATATAGAGCCGCGCACCAAGCTAAAGAAGTGTACCAGCGTTGGCGTGATATATGGATCCGAGCGCCAAGCTATAGACACTTACATGTAGTCTAGGACTAACCGTGGACTGACATGCGATAATTATACGTCTGCTCATGGAGCCGTACACAATAAACAATAAGGACAACAACAACATGGGAATCACCTTCACCTAAATATTTTGACCCTTTACCTAAAT
The DNA here is from genome assembly GCF_015104395.2 of Macrobrachium nipponense. NCBI lineage: Eukaryota > Metazoa > Arthropoda > Malacostraca > Decapoda > Palaemonidae > Macrobrachium > Macrobrachium nipponense. Next base: position 1,661,398 of record NC_061109.1, read on the forward strand.
GGACTGTAGGGTACCACTAGTACACTTCCGTACCCTCAGACACCCTTAAAAACAACACCAAAGATCAAGTTAAAAATTATTAGGAAGGATTGACTTCCTTTCTTCCCTTACCCAACACCGTGCCAGTTACTACAAAAGGTCCCAATGTGGAACAGTTTTCGTACACTGCTTGAATCTCTGTTAAATAATGTGTTGCAAACACTGACTTACATTTCCAATACGTCGCATTGATAATGGCGTCTAAAGATAAATTGCGTTTATACGCCATAGAAGTTGCAACAGCTCTGACTTCATGGGCCTTCACCTCTAGGCCAGATCAACCTCTGTGGTTCTCCCAACTGAGAGTGAGCTTCAACTATTAAATCCCTCAAAAAAAAGGATATTGCATTCTTAGATAATATCCTCGAAGGATTTCTTACTGAACACCAAAGATTGTCTGACCCTCCTCTTATTTGTTGAGTCCTGTGTATATACTACTTCAGGGCTCTTACTGGACATAATGATCTCTCTGGTTCTCCCTCTCCTGCTAACTCTGAGAGGCCCTTTATTTCAAACGAACGAGGCCATGGTTGTGAGGGTGACTCGTTCTTTGCTAAAAAGCCAATCGTCGATGTGCATATTGCTTTGTCTTGTGCAAATGCCACTCTTTTATCGATGGCGTGAATTTCACTTATCCTTTTGGCCGACGCTAGAGCCACTAAGAATAATGTTTTCCTAGTGAGATCTCTGAAAGCTATCTCACTTAACGGTTCAAACCTCGTAGATAGAAGCCATTTGAGCACTATATCTAGATTCCAAGAGATCACCTTATTTCCTTCCTGTTTCTTTGTATCAAAGGATTTTAATAAATCTGACAGTTCCTGATTGTTCGAGACATCCATTCCCCTATGCTTGAATACTGAGGATAGCATGGCCCTGTATCCTTTGATAGTAGGAGTCGAGAGTTTCCTTTCTGTTTTAAGGAAAATAAGGAAGTCTGCCATTTGAATTATAGAGGTTTTAGTAGACGAGACTCCATGCTGTCTACACCAGGCCCTAAAAATTGACCATTTTGCCTGGTAGACCGCTGCTGAAGATTCTCTCCTTGGCCTGGCAATAGCCCGTGAAGCTCGTCTCGAAAACCCCTTCTGTCTGAGGGTACGCTCGACAGTCTGAATGCGGTCAGACGTAGAGTGTGGATATTCTCGTGGAATCTCCTGAAATGAGGTTGTTTGAGTAAATCTACTCGCTCTGGAAGTTTCCTCGGGTAGTCTATTAGAAGGTCCAGGATCTCCGGGAACCATTCTCTTGCTGGCCAGAATGGAGCTATTAACGTCATTCTGACATTTGCGTGTTGCCTGAATCTTTGTCAATACTGCCCTGATCATTTTCTCATTTGGAGGAAAGGCATAGAGGTCCAAGTCCGACCAATCTAGCAGCATTGCGTCTAAAGCGAACGCTTTCTTGTCGGGTACGGGGGAGCAATATATTGGCAATCTTGTTGTCTTTTCCGTGGCAAACAAGTCCACTAGAGGTCTTCCCCACAGATTCCACAACTGCTGGCATACCTGTAAGTGCAGAGTCCACTCTGTAGGTAGTACCTGATTTCTCCTGCTCAACTCGTCCGCTCTTCACATTGTATCTCCCTGTACAAACCTGGTGAGCATTCTTGTCCGATTTTCTTTCGCCCAGATGAGTAACTCCCTCGTCGCTTCGCACAGAGAGAAGGAGTGAGTCCCCCCTTGTTTCTTGATGTACGAGAGAGCTGTGGTGTTGTCACAATTGATGACAACCACTTTTCCCTGTACTTCCTTGGCAAAGGCCTTCAATCCCAAATGTATTGCCTTTAGTTCTTTTAGATTTATATGCCACTGTCTTTGACTGATTGTCCACAAGCCTGACACTTCCTTCTTTCCCAGCACCGCTCCCCATCCTTGATCCGAGGCGTCTGAGAAGAATGCAAGGTGGGGTTCAGTGGCCAAAAAGAGACAGACCCTCCTTGAGTCTTTTTTCTAACCTCCACCAAAGGAGACCTTGCTTTATTTCCTCCGTTATTGGAAAAAACAAAAGTGTCTGGGACTCTCTTTCTTTCCCAACTTGCTCTGAGGAAGTACTGAAGCGGTCTCATGTAGAGTCTTCCCAGAGTTACAAACTGTTCTATTGATGCTAAGGTCCCCAAAAGACTCATCCCACTCATTGGCTGACCATGTCTTTTTTTGCTAAAAAATTGATTGACTTTTCTCAGGCATGAACTCACTCTCTGTTCTGACGGAAAAGCCCGAAAAGCTACTGAGTTTCATCGTCACTCCAAGGTAAGTTAAAATTTGGTTCGGAATCAGTTGAGATTTTTTGAAATTCACTAGAAGACCCAGCTCTTCTGTCAGTTGAATTGTCTTCTGCAAATCCTTCACACACCCTTCTTTCGACTGTGAACGGACCAGCCAGTCGTCTAAATAGAGCGCTACTCTTATTTCTTCTAGGTGTAACCACCTTGCTACTGATGAGAGAACTCTTGTGAATACTTGTGGCGCTGTGGATAGCCCAAAGCATAGGGCCCTGAACTGGTATGTCCTTCCCTGAACCACGAATCTTAGGTACTTCCTCAAGTCTATGTGAATTGGAATGTGGAAGTACGCGTCCTGTAGGTCTATGGAAGCCATCCAATCTCCTTGACGAAGTGCTGACAAAACCGGACTGGTGGTCTCCATCGAAAATTTTGTCTTGCTCACAAATTTGTTCAGGGCACTGACATCCAATACTGGTCTCCACCCTCCCGAAGTTTTCGGACAATGAAATAGGCGATTGTAAAAGCCTGGGGTGTTTCTGATCTTTTACCAGCTCTATCGCTCTTTTTTTCTAATAGAGCCGACAGTTCCTTTCTCAACGCTGCAACATTTCTCTAAGTTTAACGAGTAAGCTGTCAAAACTATCGGTACCTTTGACAGAGGAGGATGTTTTACAAACGGAATCGAATATCCTTCCTTCAGTACCGATACTGTCCATGGATCTGCTCCTCTTCGTTCCCAAACTTGCCAGAACTCCTGGAGTCTGGCTCCTACTGGTGTGTGAAGGATTCTCTGCTCATTTCTTAGAAGTTGTTGTCTTATTGGGCTTAGGACCGAACCTAACTCTAGGCCTCGATCTCTGCAATCCTCTTGTTGGTGCTCTGCCCCGAAGGGCTTCTCCTGCTCGGCAACTGGCGCTGGGCGTACACTCGAAGTCGTCGTGCCTTTCGGCTTCTTGACCAACTGAGCTTTTAAAAGGTCTTGAGTTGCTTTCTGGACCAGAGAGGCAGAAATTTCAGACACTAAATCCTTAGGAAAAAGGTTACACTTATCAAGTGGAGTGAACATAAGCACCGACTTCTGGGTTCTTGTTACTCCCTTAGATGTAAATGCACACCAAAGCTGACGTTTCTTGAGGATCCCCACAGTTAATAAGGAGACGATTTCAGTCGCTCCATCCCTTATTCCTTTATCAATACAGGACATCACATTGGAGAAGTCACTAAAATGTTCTTCTGACAGGTTAAAAGACTTTGCTTTCTTCCCAAGGCGCCAATCGACCAATCCAAGAAGCTTATTACTTCCATAAGACTGAAACCACCTTCAGCAAATGATCTAATTCGCAACTCGTAAAGAAAATCTTCGCTGAATTCAAAGCAGAACGTCTGGACGAGTCCACTAGGCTGGAGAAGTCTCCATGGGAGGAGGCAGCACCTCCCAGGGAGAAGGCTTCCCCAGTTTTGTACCAAACTCTGCTCTTAGTGAAAAGTCTCGAAGGAGGGAAACAAAACACTGTCCTACCTTGCTCCCTCTTTTCTCGCAACCACTCATCCATCTTTTTCAACGCCTTTTTAGCGGAAATCGACAAAACCAGCTTAATGAAAGTCGAAGAATCTGGTTTAGTATCCCTAGCATACTGGGATTCAGGTGAGGCGGGAGTGGCTGGCGAAAAAGATTCTGGAAAGTTATCTAGGAAAAAGTTGAGTAATTGTTTGTATGCCGACGACCGAGTCTCCTTCTCGCCTTCTACTGCTTCTCCTTCTGACGCTCCTGCTGATAAATTGTCCTCCGCTTGTTCTTGATCCACTGGACAGTCTAACTCCTGCTCCACCAACTGCAGTGGCTCTTGAGACTCCTCCGGTAAAGTTCTGATTAAAGAAGGCGTAGAAGTAAGAAGTGGTTGCTGCTTCTTACCAACTACCCCAAAATATTCTCTAATTTTTTATTCATCTCTACTAAGAATTTATTAGAATGCCCTGAAGCACCCAAAACTTGACTTGGTTTCGTAAACTCTCTCTGTTCCAAGTCAATCAAGTCAGGCGTATGGCGCCTGGCGTCTGATACTACCGTATCAAAGCGCTTGGCCGTGTCCGAATCCGTGCGTCTAGTAGCTTGGCGTTTAGCGGCTGCTTCTTGAGAAGCCAGGCGCTTTGGCGTCGTGTGTAACGCGGTTGTCGTGTCATCAGGCTGGCGCTTCTCTACTGGCGTAAGCTCCTTCTCTCGTCTAGGTACATCAGACTGGCGCTTATCAGTCACCTCGTGACTGGAAGACCGTCATGCTTCCTCCTCTTCTTCAACCATCGCTTCTCTACTTCCTCAGAAGTCGAAGAGAACGCTTCCGGCGCCTCAAAAATACATGACGGCTCTTCCACAGAAGCCGCGATCTTCTTTCTTGGAATGTGGCTGGCGAAATTGTCTCGTTCTCTTTTAGTGGACGATTCGTCCTTAAACCTCCAACCTCTGCGAGGCGAATCGTTTGCGCTCGAAGAAGACGAAAGACACTTCTGCGATACTCCTCGAACACCTTTGTAGCATTGCTCTTCTGCCTCAGCCGAACTTGCGGCAGAATCGCTGAGGGGGACAACTGCTCGGATGTCAACAAAATCCACTCGTCTCCCTTCGGCTTTCGGCATGCCTCCTCCCAATGTCCAGGGAGTTTGGCAGGGGCCCAGGCCTAGGAGAACGAGAGGACCGAACAGCCGCCTCCTCCACTGCACTATCACTTAACACAACACTTTTCTTATTCTTATCTAGCATCAAAGAATGCACAGATTCTCCTAATTTATCCATTGCTGCCATAAGCACGCTAAATCTAAAATCCATCTGTTACTGTAAGCTGGCAACGGTGTCGGTTCGGAATAACGTTGTCATGGTCAGGTAATATGTTAGGCGGATCTGGGTTGACATAGAACAGGAAAATCCTGACTCTCTAATTCCTGAGAAGCTAAGGAAGAAGTCCTAGATGAAGCTTTCCTTAATTTATCTTTTTCTAGCTTTCTCATATAACTCTCCAACTCCTTCCAGCCTTTATCAGTCAAATCCTTACATTCATCACATGTTAAACTTTTGCTACAGTTCTGACCTCTGCAATTAACGCACAAAGTGTGCGGGTCTAACCTAGCTTTAAGTAACCTGGTTTTGCAACCCTTGCTGCAAACCCTAAAGTGAGATCCCGAATCTGACATTTTAAATTTAAACCTTGATGAAAATCACATAATTGTTGCCTATCTGGCTAAATAAAGATAAATAGCAACTGCCGAAAGCCAAATCTCAAAGAGTACGTCACCAAATCGATGAGTATCCGTTGTGAAAAAACAAAGAAATTCCACCAAACAAACACCGGTTGCGACGGCAGAAAAATTCTGAGGTTTAGTTGTGGTAGTTCTACATTCCCCGGTAGAGGGAGGGGGTACGGGAATCACCTAACCAGTCAATTAGCGCTGCCGCGAAATTCGAAATTCTGCCGTGACGTCGGAGACTACAGCTATATGTAACTACCAGGTAAGTTGCATACGTAAAACTTTCATTATTCGGGGACGTGTTTCTTATACGCTTCCTGGTGGGCGCAGCTTTAGTTTTATCATGTTTCTTAGCAACTGTGATAATTGATGGATCCGAGCTAGATCTCTCTAGTTTGGACCACTCCTTTGGTTGCTTCTTGGTGATATTATTATTAGTGGACGTTTGCAAACTTTGCTTAGGGGCTGAATTTGCAACCGTTACATTTGTATCAGCCTGAGAGGATAAATTGTCCATCCTTTTGGAAACACAATTTTTAGTATTGGGCTGCAAAGCACTTGCTGACATAAGTTTCCGATTATTATTTCCTGTGCAAAGAGAAACAGGTTTCCGATGCTTACTGTTAGATTCCATTACTGGTGGCCTCTCATTGCTAGAACTCTTCATCAACTTTATTACAGAAGCATAGGTAGAGTTGGCACTCTTGTTAGCCCCTATTACCACACACTTTGCTGCACTGATGGTGAGATGTTCATTATCAGCCACTGCCAACACATCTTGGTCAAACCTGTATCTGAGGCAAGTCCTAGTGTTTGGAGAGTGATCACCCTTGCACTGGAAAACAATAACGGGCTGCTTCACACTTGTCGAAATTGTCATGCTCGGCTGAGCACACAGAACATCTCTTGTTGTTTCCACACGAGTCTTGAATGTGGCCATATTCGAAACATTTGCGACATTGTTTGGGGTTTCTTTTATATTTTTTGACTTGCATCCTCTCATGGCCAACATTGATGGTATCAGGCAAGTAATTGGAGGAGAAAGTTAAAAGCATAGCTGCATCCCCTCCCAATTTTTTTACATGAGATACACAAGGAGGGCACCTTAGGAGAATCTCCTCCTCATTGAAAACATGCAAGTCTCTGGAATAAATACCCCGTTCAGCGTGTTAAAAAATCTGTGCGATGTATAGCCTCAATATTTTAACTTTTGGGGTGTAAACTTTGATAATAAAATAGCTTGCGTCTCATTGCCTGCTTTTAGGAGTAAGTTCTTTCCATATCATTTCAGATTACTGATAGGAATAGAACCCACTTTGTTCTCAATACATCCTGCAGCTTTAATGAAATTTTCCCTTCCCTCTTTATAACTGGCAACATGCCATATAGGGGGAGGAAGCGTCCTGTTATATGTTGCTGGTCCACATTCTTCATTCCTAGGAACAAAATCGAATGGCTCACCGTTCAAATTCCTCACTGAAAACACCTTGGTGCTTAAAACAGTGTCATTTAGAATGTGGCCATTTAATTTCATTTGTGCCTCACTAGCTTCTTGGGGAGAGGAAAATCTGATGAATGCAGAAAAAGACTGCTTGTCTTTTTCTAGAAGCATTTTATTTCTCTCCGCCTTACCAAACTGTTTTGCGACACTATGCAAGCACTCGTAGTCCAATGAAAGGCTTGCGTTAGTGCAATAAAGCACTCTATTATTCATGTCAAATTCACCAGTTTTAATAGCACCCTGGTGTCTCGGTGCATGGTTCTGTGTGATAGTCAAGCTCATGTCCGTGTCCATGCCTGAAGTTGTCGCCAGTGCCGTTAAGTCGTCAGATCCAGGGGAGGGCAAACTGCTTGGTTATATCAAGAAGGTATCGTGGGTCAGTCAGGTATTCAAATTCTCCACCAATGGCACAAGTGAAAGTCGACTCCCAATGGTCCACCCCATACCCTACCCTTACGGGATAGCACCAATACGATTGCAGTGGCCCAGGTATAAGCTTATCCGCCTACTGGGAGTTCTGCCCCCACTAATGAGGACCGACTCCCCACTCCAAACGTATTGGTGGGCTTCTGGACAAAAGCCAGCAGTCCCATCCCAAACACCAGCCCCCCCTGGATTCCGATGGGCTGATGTTTGGAGATGGTTCTGCCCTCAAGGTAGCAATGGGAGGGTCCCATCACTACCTCTTGGGTCCAAACCCACTGTATCAGTGTGCGACTCAACTCCACCACAACTCCCACAAATTAGCCTTCGAATGGTAAACCTCTTCCAAAACACGATTCCCTGTTTCTCAGACTCAACCTAAGCAGGTAAAAATTTAACAAAAGTTGGAAAATTCCCACATAATTAATCTGAAATGCTAATAACAAAATTACATGAAAGAGAATGGATGGTAGTAAAGAATGAAAAAAATTTGCCAGAAAAGAAAAAAAGGAAAACGTTCTGAATTAATTTAGTTGGAATTCAGCAGCTGGGCCCCAAGGTACCCCAACTGAGGAAAAGCAAAACCCCACCAGGCATGCAGGGCTCAGCTGGCCTGGTCCCTAAAGCCACCCCCTTTACCCATGGCCAAGGGGTCAGCATCTTTAGGGGGTCTCGATTGTGGGGTTTGGTTGCCTCTTGTAGTGGACAAGTGCATAATATCATTAAAAAAAAAAACTTCCATCTAATTCCTCTGTTTTTACAGCTGAACTGCTGGCAGTTTTGAGTGCTCTTAAATATATTTTTTATAGTTCTTGTACTAACAAGGTTTTTACCATTTCTACCGACTCTTTGAGTGTTTTATCTTCTCTTAAAAGCCTAGTCTCTTGCCACCCTTTAGTGCAAGCAGTACAAGATTGGTTTTATCTTCTAATTAATAGAAGAGGTTTTTCTGTTAGGTTTTGTTGGGCTCCGTCCCATGTTGGAATTGTTGGGAATGAGCAAGCCGACACTGCTGCTAAGGCTGCAACTAGGCTTAGGCACATTTCCAACATGGGCGTCCGTGTTCCTGATTTTAAAAGTACCATTTGATTTTATTGTAAAGACCAGTGGCAGGCCCACTGGTCTACTTTAGATAATAATCTTAAAGTCGATTAGGCCCTCTGTCCATCCTTGGCCTCATAGCCGGATGGATAGAAGGTCTGAGATAGTTTTAGCTAGATTATGTATTGGCCACACTAAATATATTCACAGGTATCTAATGATGACCTTACCTTACAGACCTTACAGTTCGTTCGGTTGCCCCAGGTCCCTCATGTGAGGCGCCTCTAATGTCTACCAGAGAGTTGCTAGTACATCTTCCGGTATATTTTTGCATCTTCCATCTTGGATGGTCTGGGATGCAGTTTAGATATTTGTCGAGCTTATTCTTAAACACATCTACGCTCACATCCTGATATATTCCTCCGATGAGCTGGCAACGCATTGAATAGACGCTGCATTATCGATGCTGGTGCGTAGTGGATTAATGTCCTGTGTCTTTCCTTATTTTTCCTGGTATAGTTTTGGGCACTATTAATCTACCTCTGCTTGCTCTTTCTGATATTTTTAGTTCCATGATATTTTCTGTTATTCCTTCTATCTGTTTCCATGCCTGAATTATCATGTAGCGTTCTCTTCTCCTTTCTAGACTATATAATTTTAAGGATTGTAGTCTTTCCCAGTAGTCTAGGTCCTTAACTCTTCTATTCTAGCTGTAAAGGACCTTTGTACACTCTCTATTTGTGCAATATCCTTTTGACTAGTGTGGGTACCATATCATATTGCAATATTCAAGTGGACTACGAACATATGTTTTATAAAGCATAATCATGTGTTCAGCTTTTCTTGTTTTGAAGTGCCGTAACAACATTCCCATTTTTGCTTTACATTTTGCCAACAGAATTGCTATTTGATCATTGCATAACATGTTCCTATTCATCATCACACCAAGGTCTTTAAACTGCTTCCTTATTTGTGATTGTCTCATTATTAGGTCCCTATATGCATATAGCTTTCCTTCTCTGTCTCATAATTTATTGATTCAAATTTATCAGAGTTAAATACCATCCTATTTACCTCTGCCCAATCTATACTTTGTTAAGGTCTCTTTGTAGAGCGTTCCTATCTTCATCACAAGTAATTTCTCTACTTATTCTTGTGTCATCAGCGAAACTACTCACTACCGAATCCTTAACATTACTGTCTATGTCTTCAATCATAATACAAACAATATTGCAGCTAGCACCGTACTTGTGGCACACCGGATATTACCTTGGTTTCATCCGATTTCTCATCGTTTGCAATAACTATCTGTTTTCTGTTGTGTAAAAATTCTTTTAACCATCTTCCTACTTTATCTACGATATTGTTTCTCAATTTTCTTTTCTAATATATTATGGTCTACTTTGTCAAAAGCTTTTGCAAAGTCTAGATAAACCACATCTGTTTCATTTCCGCTTTTCATATTTTTGAATATGTTCTCACGGTGGACTAACAGTTGGGTTTGTGTACTTTTTCCGGGTACGAAACCGTGTTGTCCTATATTAAACAAAATTATTTTTTATTAAATGTTTCATAATATTTTTCTTCATTACCCTTTCATACACTTTCATAATATGTGATGTTAGACTCACAGGCCTATAATTACTTGCCTCTAGTCTTGATCCACTTTTGAAAGTAGGGGTGATATATGCTAATTTGTGCTCATCATAAATCTTGCCTGTATCTACACTTTGTCTTAATAATATTGCAAGTGGCTTTGCGATAGAATGAACTACTTTCTTTAACAAAATAGCAGGGACTCCATCCGCCCTGCAGCAGCTCCATTTTTAATTTCATTAATTGCCTGCACAATATCAGCTTCATTAATTTCTAGTCAGCTAAATATTTCACTATTTTCTTCCCTTACTTCTATATCATTATCTTCATTATCTATTCTAGGGGTGAATTCTCTCTTATATCGTTCTGCCAGTATGTTGCAAATTTCCTTTTTTTGCATTTGTTAATCTCCCTTCAATTCTCAGAGGGCCTATTTCTATTCTTCTTTTATTCATCTTCTTCGCATATGAGTATAATATTTTGTGGGGTTTTGCTTGATATTTAATAGGGTTTTTCTTTCCAAGTCCCGTTTTTTCATTTTCGTTTTGATTGTATAATCTTTTGTTCTGCATTTTCTATCTTACTTTTTAGTTCTATAACTTTCCATGCATTTTTTTTCTTTTGCAAGACCTTTTTTCCACTTTCTGATTTTCTGGAACAAGATCCTTCTGTCTCTTGGTATGCATGAATGATGTTTACTTTTCTTCTTCGGTATATATTTTTCACTATTTTCTCCAATATTTTATATAATATCTCCGTATTTACCCTTATGTCATCACTTACGAAAATGTTATCCCAATCTTTGTTTAATTCTTCATTAATTTCTGACCATTTTATATTTTTACTGTAGAAGTTGTATTTTCCATATCCTTCCACTTTTTCATTTCTTGCTTATCTCTATTTTCACTTGCTTTGGAATGAAACTGTTAATTCTATGACATTATGGTCTGAATACTCGCATTATAAACTATTATTTCTTTAACATAATTCATCTCGTTCACAAATACTAGGTCTAAAGTATTTTCCTTTCTTGTTGGCAGGTGATTTATTGTTGAATGTTGTATTCTAGTAGCATATCTAATAGCTTTTTCAAATTGCCTCTTATCTTCTGCACTACTATTACTCTCTTTTTTATATGTATAAGTAAAAACCACAATCTCCTATTCGTTCTTTCCATTCTACGAAAGGAAAGTTGAAGTCACCAGATAGGAGAATAGTCCAGTCCTTGTGATTTCTACATATATCATCCAATTTTTCAATTATTAAGTCAAACTCTTTAGTATTAGGAGGTCCTATATATTACTATGTTCATCAATTTTTCAGATTCAAATTCTACCGCTATTAGTTCATTCGATTCTATTTTTCTATATTTTTTCCTTGTTTTTTTTTTGTCTTTCCCATATATTGCGGTTCCCCCTTGATTCCTATTTTTTTTCTATCTGATCTATAATTTGGAACCCTTTTTATTTGATCATCTTCCAGTCTCTTGGGGAATACCAGGTCACCTTATAGTATTATATCTATTTCTTTTCATTTTGGGTTAGTTCTTCTAAGTACCTATTCTGAGTTACTATATTTCTCATATTTTTATTTTCTTTTTTTTGTCTTTCCCTATATTGCGGTTCTTGATTCCTATCTATCTGATGTATAGTTTGGAACCCTTTTTATTTGATCATCATTCCAGTCTCTGAATACCGTTTCACTTATATTCATTATATCTATTTTTTTTTCATTTTGGGTTAGTTCTTGTAAGTCTCTAATTTTCTTTTTGAGTTACTCGTAACTAAACCCTCGCATTTTCATCCTATGATGGTTTGCGTGTTTTCTCCTTTCATTTAATACTGGTATAATAGGATTTTCCATGTCTCTTCCTGTTCTGGTATGTTCTTTTTTTCATTCCAGAAATTCTGACATTAAAAAAATCCAACTTTTCCATAATATTTGATCTTCCTTCATCATAATTATTCATTTTGTGTCTGAATCTGCAATTTTCTCCGCTTTCTGCAATATCCTCTTGCATAATAAATACAGTTATTATCTCTTGAGTAGAATTTCGGAGCTGATGCTTTGAAATTTTTTGCTGACACCTCTGCATATCTCATTGGTGGTTTGCTTTTTCTCTCTTTTACCTGATATTCTTGATTTCTCTCTTTATTGTTTCTTTCTTATTTTGGATTTTATTACTTGGTTGGTTATTTATTTGATTATGATTCATGGCTACAGGGTGCATATATTTATTTGCATTTTTTGTCGAACTTACATCCTTTTCCTTCTTTAGTTTTTACATATTTTTGGATGCAGATCTCTGCAATCATCCCCATATCCATCTAAGTATGCACATTTACCATATATTTCATAGTTTTGACATATCTTAGGATGTTTGTAGTAACATCTTTCTCCAAATCTGCAATTCCCTCTTTTCAAAAAGGTTGCAGATTTTGTCTTTCTTGTCTATTTTTTCCTCTTTCCCGTCATTGTGTAGATCTGGGTAGAGCCTCTTCGGGATTTGCTTTTCTGTTGTCATATCGTAATTTATTTCTTCGTAGGTATGCTGCTTTATTGCCTCATATGTAGTATCAATGAGTATCTCTGCATCCATACTTTTATCTTGTTCTTTGTTTTCCTTATTTTTTTTCTGTCATTTCAGTTTTTGTTTACTTCTCTTCCGTTTTCTTCTTCTTCTTTTTCTTCTTCTTCTTCTCTTCCTCTTCTTCGTTCATCCTCAACTATTTGTACATTCAATCTTGATTTAATAAACATTGTCTGTCCATGATAGACATTTGTTGAACAAAAAATTCTTGTATCTTTTCTCAATCTTGTATTACCTCAGCACTGTGGATGGGTCGGAATGTTGCATGCAGCACATTTTCTGATTAGGTTTTGTGGATTGACTATGCTATACCAAACCTTACACAGTTTGCATGCTTTTGGCATTCTTTTTCCTAATGCATCAATTAGGATATTCACAAGATTCACCTTATTCATTTTCTTTGTCGGAATATGTTGATTTATGTATATTTTCTTTATGAGTCTCTTGACCACTTGGATTTTATTTGGAAAACTTCTTCAATTATTTTCAAGATGTTTTCATTAGATTTGTTCCAGTTTGAAGGATTATATCCTTCTAATATATCTATGAATGCTTTTGTATCTTTTTGGTTAGGACTGTTGCTGATTTCATAGATGAGAATGCCAGTTCCCTTCCTGCTACCTCATCGTATTGCGAATCTGCTAAACAAACACGCAAATACGCCACCTCTTCCCGCAGTTGGAACTTACTGCCATCTTGTTCTGATTTATAGTAAACTAACTTAGAAGACGCTTTATCCTACTATTTTCACACTAATCTTATCACCGATAGTTCACGAACACTTCTAGATATTTCTCAAATTCTAGTCGTATGTTAAACTTGTGATATCTGTTGATTAATCTGACTTCACGCGGGTACGTCTCACCAAGCAAGATGGCTACTAAGAGAGAGTGGAGCAGATAGGCAGGTTCCTCACTGTTACACCTGTCATGTGGATTTGACTGTGGTGAATTTTTTGGTGGAGTGCCCTCATTTTGAAAACAAACGTAGAGCTTGTTTGCTGGCAAATAAGACTCTTCCCAATATTTTAGGTGAAGGTGCTCAGGCAGAGCAAATAATGACATTTTTAAAAAATATTAATCTTTTTTATGAATTGTAATTTTCTTTTAATTGTTTTAGGTTTCTTGTTTGGTTTTTATGAATGAATGAATTGTATGTTAGATCAGTTGTGTGTATGTTTGTTTGTGCGACAGTGACTTTTTTGTTTCTTTTTTTTAAGATATATATGCGCTGAATGGCCCCTCGGCTCCGGCGCTTGGTTGTGCCAAAAATTGTATAATCTAATCTAATCTAATCTTTATGTATCTCACTAGTTTCTGTGCCTTCTTTTCAGCTTTTTTGCACTGTTTTGTGGATTTTAAGTCCTTGGTAATAATGACTCCAAGGTCCTCCTCTTGTTCTACACTACTTATGTCATTCCCAAGCAGCATGTAGCTGACATGGGAGTTGTTTGCTCCTATTTGTAACACTACACTTATCTACGTTAAAAGGCATTGCCATTTTTTTTACCACTCCTATATTTTCATTAGATCATTTCTTAAACTTTCCACTGCATCTGGGTCTGCTGCATATAAACCTAGTTTGGTGTTGCCTGCAAATTTGGCTATCCTGCTAGTTAAGCCTACATCAATGTCATTAATGTAAATCAAAAGCAAGAGAGGGCCAAGGACAGAACCCTGGGGAACTCCGCTTCCTACATCTGCCCATTCCGATTCTTCCCCATTTATTACGACAGTTTTCTATAAGTCAGCCAGTCTTCGACCCAGTCTGCTGTTTCTCCTACAATTCCTAAAGCTCTAACTTTTGTCATCAGTTTCTTGTGGGGGACTTTGTCAAAGGCCTTTTGGAAATCTAAGAGTATATCTATTGCTCTACAACTGTTGTAAATACCAAGCATGTTATGAAGAAACTCTAAGAGGTTTGATAGGCATGATCTGTTTTGTCTGAAACCGTGTTGGCTGTTTAACAAGAAGTTGTTAATATCAATGTGACTCACAATTTGATCTGCAATTATGGACTCAAAAATCTTGCAAACGACCTACGTTAGACAGATTGGTTTATAATTTCCCGGCTCTTCTCTTGGATCTTTTTTGTAAACTGGGGGAACATTACCTAGTTTCCATCCTTTTGGTGCCTTTCTTTGTTCAGCACTTTTTCTGTTTTGTTTATTTAGGTGGGGAACTATCTTTTCTTTTAGCTCCTTAATTTCTCTTGGATGAATCCCATCCGGGCCAGGAGATTTGAACTTGTTGAGTTTGTTTATTTTGTTTTTAATGTCCTCTTCTGTAAATAATATTTTGTCCAACGGTTCTACTTCTCCATATTTAATAGCAGGTTCCAGTGTTGAGGTAGTGTCTTCAATTGTGAATACACTAGTAAAAAACTTATTCAATAACTGCTTTTTCTAAGTCTTGAGTTCACCAGGTTACCTCTATTGTCCCTTAAGGGACCTATGCTTTTTTTATTGGTTTCCTACTATTAACATGCGCAAAGAATTCTTTTGGATTTTGTTTACAGACTGATGCAACTCTCTTATCCCCATTTCTCATTGTATTTCTTACTAAGTTGTCCACCAATCTACAGTTCTTTATGTCTGGTTGCTTCTATTGGTGTTGGGTGTGGGTTCATTGATTTGTGCAATCTGTCTTTCTCTTATTGTATTTTTAATTTCTCTGCTGAACCACTTCGGTTGAGGGTTGCCATTTGTTAGTATTTACCTTAATGGTATACATCTAGAGCGTTTTTCTGTGTATTCCTCATGAAAGGCCTCGAAGTGTTTACTATGCCTGTGTTTTCGCCGTACTCTAGATTTTTAATGTACTCCTTTAGCTTTTTTTTGGTCTTTTCAACGGTAGTCTAATCTCATTAATATCTTTTCTTTATGTTGAACATTAATTTGAAATGAGATCATTTTATGGTCGCTTTTGCGTAGATTTGCACCTAATGAAAGGTCAGATACTAGATTATCTTCCTTTGATGGGATGATGTCTAGTATGTGGTTTCCTCTGGTAGGTTTGTCAACCCATTGGTGGAGGAATTCATTTTTTACAAAATCCAAAAGTCTCTTTCCTTCTATGTTTGATGCGGAGGTCGTGTCCCAGTGTACTGCTGCATTGAAATCTCCCATTATTATGCAGAGTTTGTTTTTTATCTCTTGTCCTAGTAGTGCACGCAGCTCCTCTTCGGACATTTGTGATTGGTTTGGAGGCCTGTACACTAGTATTAGTTATATCTTCCTCCCTAGGCTGTTTAAGTTGATGCCAATCACTTGCATGGTTGTAATTTTACACTTTATTGGACTGAGGGGGTCCCTAACATATAACATAACACCTCTACCTCTTTTATTGAGTCTATCTCTTTCGAACAATTTATATCCAGCTATCTGGTAATCTCCTACGAAGTCTCTTGTTGCCTCTTGTATCCATGTTTCTGTGATACCTATAATGTCTAATTCCTCACCTGCTACCAATGCTTTGAAGAGATCTACTTTGTTCCAAATAGATTGTGCATTAAACTGCGCCACTCTGAGGGACTTTTCTATCTTCTCTCTTGTCCTCGGTGGCTTTATTAGTTTCCCTTACTGTCACTGTTGCCTGCAGTGCTATGCTAACCAGATTCTGGGTGCTTTCTGACTTCTTCAAGAGTCAAGAAAGTGCTTCAACGTTCGCTCGTCCCAGCTTACCAATTCCCTCTACTTCGCTGGAGACTTCATACAGATTTATTCCCAAGAGATCAATTCCAATGCAGTTATTAGTCCAACATTTATTACCACCCACAACCCCCATCCCGGGCCTTTCCTTAAATGAATCAGTATACTTCGAATATGTGAACTAAGGCTTGAAAGATTATATACGGTCTAATATGCCATTGAATACAAGTACTTTTTCACAATTATGTGACGTTACATAGACTCTTCCATCTGTCCCTTTAAATTTGAGTCTGGGCTCGAGTTTCTATTGACTAATATGACTGGACGCTGCTTTTATCTTTTATGTTAGGAATAATAAAAAATTTATAATTGCATTTATTATATGAAAAGTTTTAAAACGAAGCAGATGGTCCAGGCCCTAATGTACAGACCAGTATGCATTTTTGGTCGTATGCATTTTTTTTTTTGTACCCTAAATTTTTCAATTGCCGTGAGTAGTATGACCCTTGACTTTTATTCCTCATTTCGTCAGATATCTGGCTAGTTGGGCATAACTCCAGGACAAGCCCGTTTAAATATGAAGCGCCTCAGCGGCGTGGTTGGTATGGTATTAGTGTCTCACCTCGGTGGTCGCGGGTTCGATTCTCGGCCATTCCATTGAGGAGTGAGAGATCTGTATTTCTGGTGATGGAAGTTCACTCTGGACGTGGGTCGGAAGTCACGTAAAGCCGTTGGTCCCGTTGCTGAATAATCACTGGTTCCATGCAACGTAAAAACACCATACAAACCAAACCAAACCGTTTAAATATGACGTCTGTCTGTCATACGAAAAATTTGCTTTTTTTAGTTAATGGGCTACAGAAGTAAATTATATTTTATATAAGGGTTTTCGATGGATAAGAATCCATTTCTGACCGTACTTTTGGAGTTTGAGATGCCATTTACCCAGAAATCAAACATATAGAATTATTTATATATTTATAGGGAAGTTTATTAGCAGTGTCATGAGAAAATTCAGAGAGCTATTCATGTGTTTATGAAATTTTATATATCTATCTATTATATTATATATCTATATATAGATATATATATAGATATATAATATATATAGATATATATCGATTATTATATAAATATACTAAATAATTATAAATTATAATCTAGATAAATATATGTATATATACACATCGAGCTACAAATGTCCTTTAATATCTAATTCACTCCACCTCGGAATTAATATATTTTCATATATGCTTCACCGAAGGAGAATTTTATTAGGCGATAATAGAATTGTCGGCGCCCAGGCGCGAACCTAGGACACCATACAAATCCAGGAACGTCAGTGAAGCTTTTACCCACTCCACCACCGCAAGAGGCTATAAATTAATAACGTCTCTCACCCTCAAATACCTTTCGCGCTCAGGTATTCGCTGATTTAGAGCCAGCATTAACCCACCTCGACCTCGGTGGTGTTGTAGTGCTTATGACAGCACGTAGTCATTAATATAAGTCATATCACATTACCGTGATTCATATACATACATCGAGCTACAAATGTCCTTTAATATCTCATTCACTCTACCTCGGAATTAATATATTTTCATATATGCCTGGGCGCCGACAATTCTATTATCGCCTAATAAAATTCCCCTTCAGTTAAGCATATATGAAAAGGAATCTGAGAGTATATCAAAGTCGTTCCGTAGTGGCACACCATGCATAGGAAGTAAGGCCAGCAGTAAAGTTCACCCTGATTTTTTGCCGTGTGTGGTGTGTGGTTGTGCTAGATCAAGATTTAAGGGGAAAAAGGTCCAAGAAAAATTTCGTATTTGTGAAAAGCATAGGGCAGAAATGCTCTTTCAGGCAGCACAGCATTTCCAAAATAAAGTGTTTGATAGGGTCTCGTATTTGTCATCTGCAGAGGCAGTTTTTTAGCAGACTTATTTTCTCACAAGCACTGCATAAAAAATTAAATCATAAAATATAAACGTTCACTCAATCCATCTCCCTGTGCCGAGAAAATTCCTGTCAGTTCAAAAGCAACCTCTCTCTCTCTCTCTCTCTCTCTCTCTCTCTCTCTCTCTCCTCTCTACTCGTCTCCTTCTCTCTCTCTCTTTCATCTTTTTTCTTTTTTTTTGTTTTTTTTTTTTTTTTTTTTTTTTTTTTTTTTTTTTTTTTAAGGCATTAGATCATATTGATCCCCTTCTTGAGAAAGGATATGGGTTTACTGTGAGTGACCTCACAGTTTATATAGGTACGTTAAAGAAGGGGAGCCATATCACACTACAAAACAGGGATGTATAGCAACTGCTCATGGACCACTATGGTAATAAAGTAAAGTTTGCACAGAATCCTCAGCGCAATGCTGCGAGTTGGTGTATTCATCAGCTATTCGTACTGGCGAGCTGGCAACCAAGATCAAGAACCAGAATATCCTTCATGATGCAGGCTACATATTGAGGGGGATTTTACAAAAGGTCAATTTTGATCTTGGGGATGAGTTTTGTGATGCTGAAGAGCTGGAAAACTCTTGGGACGCTACAACAATGGCAGATAGTTTTTGATGACATTCTTTTCAGCATTATTTAGTATTCCAAAAGCTAGCATGGTTGATGTCCATCCAATTGTGATACCTGATGATCAAGAGATGGAAATGGAAGGTGAAGCTGATGCTAATGATGATTGTGACAGTTCCTGAGGGATCTTACACATTTCACAAGCATTGGTGAAATTATTCATACTGTCATGACATCTGCAAAAAATGCGGCTCAGAGCTTATTCACATTATTTTTTACAGCTTTAATGAATTTTTCATCAAGGAAGGTGAGCGTATCAGAAGAGGAGGTAAATCTGGGGTAGTTGATTTGATCAATATTAAGTAGACAAGTTTTGGGCCTCTGGCAAGAATGAGGAGCAACTGCAAGAGTTGGTCAGCAAGATGGTGTCACGAGGGCATGCAACATGTGGTCATCAGTGGTATGGTAAGAGATGGTGAAGTGATTTTAGCTTAACTGGTAGAGAACAGTAATGTTTCCGATATTCCAGAGCTGTCTAATTGGCAAGAAGAGGCTGACTGCTGCATCATCCCACGCATTGAATGGAGTGTCAGTAGAGGGTGTCAATATGCTGTGCTAATTTCAAATGACAAAGACAGTGTTGCTCTAATTCTGCATTATGTGCATCACTTTGTTGACAATGACCTACAAGAACTGTGGGTTCAGTTTGGGACAGTCGATAGAAGACGTATGATCCCACTTCACATCATTTCCCTAAAACTTGGTAGGCCACTATATCTTTCATTATTGAAGGTTCGTGTGCTCACCGGTGATGACTCCATGAGCCGAATTGGTACCAAACATGCAGGCAGCATTAGCGAGCAGTCCCACCCAACTATCGGCGAACTTGGCAGAGACTGATGTATTGTCTGATGAGGATCTGCTTATCTTAGTGCGAGCATGGGCAGGGGCAAGATCAAAGACTGCAGCATCAACTTTTGATAAACTACGTCATAAGATCTATATGTCACCAGCATTTAAAGGACTGGAAATGCTGTCTCCAACTATTCACAGGCAATTATACCGTGGATTTTTTTTTTTTTTGTGGAACGGAATGCACTAACAATCATCTCAAGCACAACCACTGAATGT
This sequence comes from Macrobrachium nipponense, assembly GCF_015104395.2. Taxonomy (NCBI): domain Eukaryota; kingdom Metazoa; phylum Arthropoda; class Malacostraca; order Decapoda; family Palaemonidae; genus Macrobrachium; species Macrobrachium nipponense. Next base: position 1,681,348 of record NC_061109.1, read on the forward strand.
GAACCACGAAAGTTCAGGTTGGAAAGACAAAGTAGCCATCTCTGACCAATGAAATTCCTAAGGACACTTCCAGATGACAAGGTAGTTAGTTACCTGCATGTGCACTAGCAAATGTGAACAAAACATTGCCGTTACCAAAGCTGCCAGTTTTTCCTGTGACATCCTGCCAGAAAGACATTAGTGACTGTAATAAGTGAGGCATGTGCATTTGATGATGGCAACAATTTATAATGATCTGTCTTTATACTAAGACAGATACTGATTGATTATACCTAATTTGCTATTGATTGAAACAGAAATTAATCACAATCTTCTTTTCACCATGATATGTCGCATAATAACTTTCCTTTGGAGTTCAGTTAACCTTGTATTGTAATTTGTGAATAAGTGTGTGGATATTATATTACTCATTGCATGAAGTGTTTCTTGTAGCACATATTCCTACAAAGACAGTAGTGATTGTAAAAGCAATGAGGCTGTACATCTGATGATGGCAACGATTAATAATGAGCTGTCTTTATCCTAATACAGATATTGAATCGATTTTACCTAATCTGCTACTGACTGAATTTGCACCATGATATGTCACATAAAAAAAGTATCATTTGGAGTTCAGGTAACCTTGTATTGCAATTTGTAAAAAAGTGTGTGGATATATTACACATTGCATGAAGTGTCTTCGTCACTCCAAATATGAGGCATTTCTATAGATACGTCCATTCATCCATACACACAAATCACACCCTAAAAGAATCAATATTTATACATGAAGACTTTTAGAATGGGTTAAACGAAATTGCATTGGCCAGTAGTTACTATCTTGGGTTTGTGGGTTAATGACATCTCAAAATGGATTCCTCACCATTGAAAATCCCCATCTAGAAGCATAATTTACTTCTGTAGCCCATTAAATAAAAAATTATATTTTTTAGTATGACCAGCAGACGCTACATTTAAATGGGCTTGTCCTGGAGTTCTGCCCAACTATATAGCCACATGTCTGACCGAATGAGGAACAAAAGGTCAAGGGTCATACTACTCACAGCAACTGAAACATTTAGGGCACAAAAAAATGCATACGCACCAGGACTAAGAGAGCCGAAGGGAAATCCATCGAGACATGGCAGTCACCGTCATGATAACGATTTCTGTCATCCCTTGGTTTCTCAATAACCCTCCCCCCCCCCCCCCCCCCCCCCCCCCACCTCATCCTTCCGAGCAAGGTTTGGCTCTTAGATATGCAGAAATTATGATTCAATACTTTCCTGAACAATCTACTGCTAGGAAATGAGGTGTTAACGATGCCTATAGTGGAAAAATGAATCCATGCATTGACAAATCTTCCACCTTAATTGGTATAGGAAATGAGTAGCTGATTGTTCTACCCACTATTAAATTATTTAAACGTGAATTGTCCTTCTAGAGAATGCAGAATCACAATTCCTCATGTGACAAAGGTCGAAAGGCGCCCTTCCTTCATTTGACTGGAAAACAGTTAAATCTCTGATCAAAATAGAGTAGTACCTCGTATTTCGAACTTAATCCGTTCCAAAAGGCTGTTCGAAGTACGGTTTGTTCGAAATATGAAACAAATCCCCATAAGAAATAAAGGGAATCTGGATAATTCGTTCCAGCCACCCCAAAAAGTCCCCCTTTTCACATTTTTTCTATTATTAATGTGTTCAAAAGTTAAATCTAGAGTGTAAAGTAATGAAACAGTGCGTTATATGAAGTAAAATTTTCTAAATTTTATTTTTTCTGTGTACGATTTACGAACTGTTTGGTAAAAATGGCGGCGGCCGGCGGGGATGGAGGGAGGAGAGACGGGAACCCTTTGAGCAAACCGAATTGATTGCAGTATGCAAAGGTTGATAACAAAATAAAGTTTATCCACATTAGGTACAAAGATAATTAAAGTAATCGATAGTGTGTGTGTGTGTCCGATTGTGTTTGAGAGAGAGACAGACAGATTAATCCGCGTGTTTACACTTGGTTCTTAAGTGCACAAATAGATTAATTATGCCACAATACATCATCTTACTGTTGGCAAACGGCAGACTTTTAAAACAAACATGAGGATTTTACAAACAAATAAGTAATAAGTTCAGAATGCAAGAAAAGGAAAGAGAAATAAAATAACTTTTCACAAGGAAGCCGTTTAAACAAACAATCGAAGGCATGAGGCAGAAGCTAAAAGCAGCGCTAGTTTGTTTATTACAGAGCCGAGTTACTTTTACAGTAGCAAAAATATCGTAAAAAGCAATTATCAGTAGATTGGTATTTTACCGTGACAAAAATAAAAGTGATTTGGGCAGACCAGTGTAAGTTAAAGAAATGGGGGAATAACCATCCCAGATCAATGGCAAGCAGCTCTCTCTCTCTCTCTCTCTCTCTCTCTCTCTCTCTCTCTCTCTCTCTCAGCGCACCGAACCATGGCCATGACCGAACACTGACTCGAGCAATCGTTATTTTCTTACCGTGTTGCATTTGTTTTCATGTTTTATCATTGTGTTAAATTTATTATGAAATATAATTTTTTATGCGAATTGGTACTGCTTTTACGTGCATTTTATAGTAAAGATTTTACTGTCTCTTCTTCTCTCCTCAACAATACCACGACGCACGATAACTTAAAATCATTCATTCATTATTCCTAAAAAATATAAACGCTACCTCCCTCTACATCAAGTTAGCTGTGTATCAACCCAATGACGAATGATTTTCATGATAATGGTCGGGTAACACAGCAATGAAGCCTGTTTGTCTTGTAACGATGGATGTGAATGGTCGAGATATTGGATGCCAATGTTCATATTTTCTAATCACTACTGTAGACAATATGTTAATGATATACGAATAATAGTTCACATTACCAGTGAACTGAGTCGATGTTAAACAAATAGAAAAGTAGTATAGTAACAGAGCAATAAAAATAGCAATGGTAAAAATCATATTCAGACCTTATTAACCATAATCGTCAACTTTTGTTCCATTCAGGTGTGGCTGTGCAGGCGCTTGCTGGGATCCTACTTTTGCTCATAGTAGATCATTATTAGGTGTCAATTTCAGAACGTTATTTGAATGGAAATACGCTTTGGATTTACACAGTCCATCTATTTATAAAGTAATGAAATTATAAACTGCAAATACCAAGACCTATAAATATAATTTCAAATAGGCAACTATGATAGCCATTGACAAGTCACGATATGGAAGGCTTTGGGGGAAAATTATAGACCACCAGAGGTATAAAGGAACTAATGTATCCAGTGTGTTGCGTCTTGCGTAACACCTTTGTTGTTATTTATAGACTTTCGAGCAAGGTATTTTGTTGAGCTCTTCTCTCATGGCAGAGAAGCGTCCGACGTCTCCCGATCCTTCGCTGGTGGACCTGCCCTCCCCTGACGAGCAGGGCTTCCAGATGGTCTAGAAGAAGCGAAAGAAAGCTTTAAAGACCATCATTAACGTCTCTAGCCCCTCGACGACATCTTCCCAGACTTCGACCCCTGCGACTTTACCCAAGTTCAAGGCATTAGCAACGCAAGGCCTATCGTCATATGCAGCTGTTTTGGCCTTAGAAAATAAACACCCTGAAGCGAAACTCCATGCCAGACCTAATCTGAAAGGGGAATTTATAATTTCCCCGAAAGACCAGCGTTCTGCCGACCTCCTCCTCAGCAACGACCCCTCCTGCCTGCTGCTAGATGCTGCGGAAAAAATCACAAAAGGGATGATTTGTAAAGTCCCTAAATACATTCCCATCGAAAGAATCCTCCAGTTACCAAACATCCTGAGTGCAACAAGATTCACAGTAAAGAAGGACGCAACAACGACAGAGGAAACCCTGAAGGTGGAGGCCACATTTAAGGGTAATATCCCTCCCTCCATCGATCTCGGAATCCTTGGCACCTACCACACAGAAGCCTTTGTTCCTGAACCACTAAGATGTTTCAAGTGCCAGAAGTACGGACACCACAGGAGAGAATGTACTTCCCACCACGTCTGCGGAATATGCAGCCTGAAACATGAAACTGACGTTTGCCTCCAGAAATTCAAAGCAAAGGGCCACACTGTTGCCCGATGCCCCAACTGTCACCAGTCGCACCATGCATGGTTCAGAGGATGCCCTGTCAGACTGGAGAAGATCTGGAGGATAAAGGGCATAACTCCACCACCTGCAAGACCTCAAGACCGCCAGCCGACCCCAAGACGACCTCCAAGCCAACCAAGGATTGATCCCAGGACAAACCTACCTCCTCCACCACAAACACCTCATCCTTTTAACCAACAAAAACCACGTCATTATATCCCAAACCCCTCATCCTTTCCTTCCCTCCAACCTCCAATTCCCAAACCCCTTCCAACCCCCCAACCCCTCAGGTTATACCCCCAGCCTTTGCACCGCCGACAACGCCGATTCCTGCTCGTGTCGAAGCAGGGACCCAGACAGAAGAAGCTCCGGTTGAAGACATGCAGATCGAGACTGCTGCTCCCGTTTTGTATGCCGATGCCGGAACACAGACAGAGGTTTTCACAGTCAAGAAGGATAATAATACTCAGACATCGAAACCACGACAGATAAACGCCAGCGTTGGTATCGACCACATTCTCGTGGGAGAATACGTAACCAAGAAGCTTCTTATGACCTTCGAAGAATTGAATGCTCTCCTACGTAGGGCATGCACCATAGAGGGCTATTATAGCATTGATCAACCACTGTATGATTCAGTACACCACGACGCCCTCGAGTACGAAATCGGCCTCCCTGAAGACCTCCTCACACCTTCGTATCGTTTCCGAGAAATACCTGCATCGCCTCCTCGAAATATATACCGCCGTCAAAATTCACGATAATTGCTGATTTTAGCAATAACTGCTTTTTCTACTACTAAACAATCCTCGTTTCCCCTCCGTTTTTCGGCCGCCTTACGTCTAAACGACCGAATATTTCAACTATCACTCTAACTACCGCTTAAGCTGTTGACTATTTTTGTTTACTATTTCTAAAACTGATAATATTTCGTTTTTCCTTCGCCGTTCCCTATTGCTAAACAATCGGCGCTTTTTTTCTAGCATCGTAAAGTGAAATATGGTACTTGAAGTCCATAGAGTTATGTGCTTTTTTTCCGTTTTTCTCCGACGATAAATTTTTTTCGATTTTCCTTACTGGCCATCTCTGACTCGCCAGGACTCGCTACTATCGAACTTTCTCTTCCACTAATTGGTACCTTAGGGTTTAAAGGGGTTTGTAACCCTGCCTGTTTCACCTTTCATTTCCTTTGCAAATCATACCCTAAAACCTGCATATTCCATTGATATCATAAATAAAGTTTGCACCACATATCCTTAAAAATCACCTTTTCACCTGCAAATATTCAAATGACCTACGGGCTGCTCCGTGAGCAACAACAACAACAACAGTGTGTTGTCACTCTTGCTTGTTTTTTATTCGAGCCACTTCTCACCAGAGTAGCCCAGATGGAAATTTCTCTGGCCGGTATTGAACTCGAGTCATCCGAGTAACAACACACCTTAACCACCCTGATGGTCCTTATATACCAACCCAAGAGTGGATAAAAAGGAATAGTTTGCAGTCGATATGAGTTTTCATTTCAGCCTTTCGTCTCGTAGGATTCGCGACTGGATTTTTTGTCGCTTCATGCTCGAATTTGTCGACTATTTATGATCCCGTGGATTCGTCAGTTCAGTGAATTCAAGATACATTTTTGCTATTTTTGCGTCCTTGTCCATTAATTTTATTTTTATTTTTAATAAAATTTTAATTGAAACTGAATTGGATTAGTTTTTTGTTTGTGAAAATGAGCACCAAACTAATCTTGAAGGGAACATGTAGTTCATTTGGTTACATCCACTATAATTGTTATTCATTCTTTTTCATGTTTAACAAGCATTGTTCCTGATTCCAGTAATTGCAGCTTTGTATTATCCTGACCCTTCCCTGATTAGAGCATCAGTGTCGATTTTTGCTTTCCTTATCGTTAGGATCAAATTAAATGAGACTCCATTTAACCAACGGCTCCCCCACCCCCATTACTGATTCTCCAGCCCCCCCCCCCCCCCCCCCCCCCCCCCGCCCCCCCCCCCCCCCCCCCCTCCCTTACCTATCCTCCAGTCCCACACTTCCTCCATCCTCAGGTATCCCTGCAACCTCCCAGGTGGTCACTCCTCACGAGATGTGGTGTGGAAAAATCATTAATCCTAAAATTTCAACGGTCACATGACCATTCTTTCCCCTCTTTCACAAAGCTCTGGAACTCCAGTCTAATAAGTTCTGTTTGCCTTTGCTTAAAGGTCAACCCTTGATATTCTAATATCTTGTTTCTTGTTCTTGATTTTTTTGGGAGGGGGTTTTGGTTTGGTCATAGCACCTAACTCATTCATTCTCCTCATGATTAGAAAGCAGCAGTACTTGGGTCTAACAGAATAGTGTTACCCTTGACGTGGTAGCCAAAAGGATTCTACAAATGATTAACCTGTTATTTAATTTTCTGAGTAAATTTGATTTGACTGGCAGTTCACCAAGCTTAATTTTCCTTTCGAAGCAATGAAATCCGTTACAACCTATTATATATGTTTACAAGATGCAGATAAAGCTTTCTGACAGCTCAGGATATAATTATGAGATGAGAGTGTTTTTGAAAGTAAAGCAACAGGATTCACAAACTTTTTGTTCCTTCTTTTGTTCCTTCGTTTTACATGCATACACTGCACTGAAAGTAGTGTAGAGAACATGGGGCTGGATTCTTCTGACCTTAGCCTAGGCCTATGTCTTTTAATAGAGACTAAACAGTGTTCTGCATTGAAGTCTCCAGGTATATAGATAACTACTTACTGAAGAACAAGCAGCATTGAAGTCTCCAGAAATATGGACAACTACTTAACCCTTATTAAACAGGTAAATATATCAATATGCAGCTAATCAAGCTGGGTAAACTTTGAGGTGGGCCAGTTTACGAATGAATGATTGGAAGTTTTCTGGCATCCTGACATCGGAGGTCATTGACGCCAATATCATTTATTATGAATAAAGAATAAAAGAATATTCAATTAACCCTTAAACGCCGAAGCGGTAAAAAAAAAAAAATGTCTCCCGTGTGCCGGAGACGTTTCAGAGTGAGCGCGGAAGCGGAAAAAATATTTTTTTCAAAAAATCACAGCGCGCTTAGTTTTTAAGATTAAGAGTTCATTTTTGGCTCCTTTTTTTGTCGTTGCCTGAAGTTTAGTATACAACCATCAGAAATGAAAAAAAATATCATTATCATATATAAATAATGCGATATATGATAGCGCAAAAACGAAATTTCATATATAATTGTATTCAAATCGCGCTGTGCGCAAAACGGTTAAGGATAACAAGTTACTTTTTTCTTCGTTGTAATGTACGCTAAATTGCGATCATTTTGGTATATAACACATTGTAAAACGATAAAAGCAACACAGAGAAAATATTATCACAAAATAATGCATGAATCGTAACGGCGCGACGTAAACAAATATTTTTTTTTTTTCAAAATTCACCATAAATATAAATATTGTCCTAGAGACTTCCAATTTCTTTCAAAATGAAGACAAATGATTGAATATTACTATACTGTAAGAATATTAGCTTACAAATGCAGATTTCGACCATATCTGACGAGTTAAAGTTGACCGAATGTCGAATTTTTTTTTATATATATTTTTTTATATGCAATTATTTCGGAAATAAGAAAAGCTACAACTTTCAAATATTTTTCGTTTTATTCTACATGACATTGCGCACATTTTCATATATAAAACTCTATGAAATGCCTAATATGAAACGGAGCAAATATTCCGAGAATGGGACTTACGCATTTCGGAGATTTGTGGCGGAGAATCCGCACGCGGAGAAAAGGAAAGTTTTTTTTTAAATTCACCATAAATTTAAATATTGTGCTAGAGACTTCGAATTCGTTTCACGATGAAGATAAATGACTGAATATTACTAGACTGTAAGAGTTTTATCTTACAATTGCGTTTTTCGACCATTTCGGTAGAGTCAAATTTGACCGAATGTGGTTTTTTTTCTATTTATCGTGATTTATATGCAAATATTTCAAAAATGAGAAAAGCTACAACCTTCAACTATTTTTTGTTGTATTATACATGAAATTGCGCACATTTTCATATATAAAACTTTATGTAACGGCTAATTTAAAATGGTGCAAACATTACCACAATCGCACGTATGATTTTTTCGGAAGAGTTACCGCGCGGACGTAAAGAAAATGTAATTTTTTTTATAAATTCACCATAAATCTAAATATTGTGCTAGAGACTTCCAATTTGTTGCAAAATGAAGGTAAATGCTTGAATATTACTAGAATATAAGCGTTTTAGCTTACATTGCGTTTTTCGACATTTCGGTAGAGTCAAAGTTAAAAGACCGAAGGTTGAAAATTTGTCACTTATCATTTTTTATATGAAAATATTTCAAAATTGATAAAAGCTACAACCATGGGTTATTTTTAGTTGTATTGTGCATGAAATTGCGCACATTTTCATATATAAAACTTTATGTAACGGCTAATTTAAAATGGTGCAAACATTACCACAATCGCATGTATGATTTTTTTCGGAAGAGTTACCGCGCGGTCGTAAGGAAGAAGTTTTTTCATAAATTCACCATAAATCGAAATATTGTGCTAGAGACTTCCAATTAGTTTCACAATTAAGGAAAATTATTGAATATTACTAAAATATAAGAGTTTTAGCTTACAATTGCGTTTTTCGACCATTTCGGTAGAGTCAAAGTTGACCGAAGGTTGAAATTTTGGCACTTATCGTTATTTATATGAAAATATCTCAAAAATTATAAAAGCTACAATCACGAGTATTTTTTTGTTGTATTTTACATAAAAATGCGCACATTTTCATATATAATACTCCATGTAACGGCTAATTTAAAATGGTACAAAAATTATGTCAAAGTGACGAAATAATTTCCGAGATGTGTCACAGATACTTTTTAGTGCGGCAAGAAAGAAATTCGCGCTTGCGCGCCTGCGTAACGATTGTAAACAAAACAACACCTTGATCCGTGAACTCCCAGCATCCCCCAAGGCGCGTGATTCAAGAGTTTTCGGCTGGTAGGCCTAAAAGTATTTTTCCGCGAATTTTTAAAAAAACTTTTGTATGTCGACGTAAAATACGTCCAGTCGGCACCCGAGAGACAAAAAATGTCGACGTAAAATACATCCAGTCGGCGTTTAAGGGTTGAAACCATAAAAGCAAATATGACATTATAAAAGTTAAATAGCTTTCAGAAGACCTGCTTCTGAAATAAATCTAAAGATGCCGCTAGCATTGTATGACACATCATGTCCAAGAATCTTGGCAAGGATGAGCCTGCCATCCTCACCTCGAGCCTCAAACAGATATCTATTTCTTTCTGTGCTATAAGTGGGGCATTCAGTCAACAAATGCCTCACTGTCAAGGGTGTCAAACAGTCGTCGCAATATGGTTGGTGTTGGCCAGCTAGCAGAAACTCATGTGTCATCTGAGTGTGACCAAATCGGAGACGACGAAGAGTAGTCTCCCACTTTCGGGGCATCACGTTATACTTCCAAGGGGATATGACATTCTTTATTTCTCTCATCTTATTATCAACTAAGCTATCCCAATGCTGTTGCCAATTATTATAAATAAAATTCTTAACTGTAGGTAAAAAATCGTTACAGGGAATGGGATACCTTCTTGGTAGCAACTCAGCTGCAGCAGCATTCTTTGCCAGCGAATCTGCCTCCTCATTTCCACACACACTTACGTGTGCTGGAACCCAACAAAATCGAACTGTTATACCTTTCACACCTATAATGAAAGGCCACTCTAAAATCTTTAAAATCAAAGGGTTACTAGAATTAAAAACTTCTAAAGCTTGAAGGACACTTCTTGCATCACAAAAAATGGTAAAATTGCCCTCCTCTTTTAATGCTATTTTCTCAATAGCGGTTAATATGCCATATAGTTCTGCAGTAAATATGGAAGATACTAGAGGAAGTGCACCTCTACAATTAAAAGAGCTACTATATACTCCAAATCCAACGCCAGCATCAGATCTGGAGCCATCTGTATATATAAAAGTCGATTCCCTATGTTCTTCGACATGTTCATGAAAGAGAGACCTGGCTTCTAATTCAGTCATGTTCTTTTTCATACCAATAAAATATTTACAAAAAGATATATCTGGTAATTTCCATTGAGGGGTTGGTGATATCCTAAATGGAAGAACTCTATTTCTTGCTATATCGAGACAGTTGATTAATTGTTTTACCCGAAAACCATAGGGTTGAGGAGATTTTGGGTGTAACTCAAAATATCTAAAATGCCTTACAAAGTTTGCAGTCTAACAGGCTAAAGAATTAGGAAGTCTTTGCAACCTAAACCAATACCGAAGAATAGAAGACTTTCGGTAAAGGTCTAAAGTTAATTCTCCAGCGTCGACAAGGAGACTTGGGGTAGGCGAAGTTCTAAACGCTCCTGTAAACAATCTAATACCAGCATGGTGTATAGAATCTAGTACCTTTAATCGGCTTGGGGTGGCTGAGGAGTATACTTCACACCCATAACTAATTTTTGAAAAAATTAAGGCCTTGTATAATTTTAAAATAGTTTTGCGGTCTACCCCCCATGATGTATGGGACAATACTTTTAAAAGATTCAGAGCCTCAAGACATTAAACTTTTAACGCCTTTAAGTGAGGAACCCATGTCAACCTGCAATCAAATGTCAAACCTAAAAATCTAGCTTCACTTACACATGGGATCCGTTGGCCTTTGATGTATATATCCGGGTCTGGATGTACTCCCCGGATACGACAGAAATGGACAACAACAGTTTTGCTTGTCGAAAACTTAAATCCATTCATATCAGCCCACTGAATAATTTTGTCAATTGAGAGTTGTAGTTTTCTTTCAACCATCGACATTCTAGATCCAGCAAATGATATGGAGAGATCATCTACAAATAATGTTGAGAGAATATCTTGGGTAATGACAGAGGATATCCCATTAATGGCTAGTGCAAATAGTGTTACACTTAGCACACTACCCTGGGAAACTCCTTCTTCCTGACATTTCCTCTCTGATAGAGTTTCCCCCACTCTCACTTGAAAAAAATCTATGTGAAACAAATGATTGAATGAACAATGGTAACTCTCCTCGTAATCCCAATTCATGAATGGTTTTAAGTATACCATATCTCCATGCAGTATCATATACCTTTTCAAGGTCAAAAAAGACTGTTACATGGTGTTGTTTAGAAGCAAAGGCGTCACAAATAGAGGATTCCAGTCGTATGAACACATCAGTCATTGAATGCATTTTTCTAAATCCACACTGGATAGGTGATAAAATACCCTTCTTTTCCAGGTACCATATCAGTCTTACATTGACCATCTTCTCCATGATCTTACATAAACAAGATGTCAATGCAATTGGTCGATAGTTTGCAGCTAAAATCTTATCCTTACCGGGTTTTAAAAAGGCTAAAATAATGGCTAGTTCCCAAACACTTTGATAACTATGATCATGTCATATTCGGTTAATAATGCTTAAAATAAATCACTTGGAATTAACAGGTACATGTTTAATCATTGCATATGGAATTGCATTGGGTCCAGGGGCTTTAGCATTACACGTAGCAAGTGCGGAATCAAATTCTCTTTCAGATAAAGTGAGAAATTGTATGACTTTCCCTTCCTTCCTGTTGCAAAATTTAAAATTTTCTTTTCTTCATTGCTCCTAAACTGGTGACCAGGAGCTGCTTCACACTTGCGTGATACATTTGAGAAATGATCAGCCAGGGCATTACTAACCTCAGTTGCTCCAGTCACACACTGATCATTCACCTTCAACACTGGTGGTGGGTTGGGGGTAAATTTGCCTGCTATCTTTTCTACTTTCCTCCACACAGAAGGTGGTGTTCTACTGTTAAAGGAGGAAACAGAAGACGCCCAAGACTGGCACCTAGCTTCTTTCATGGCACGATGGAACTATGCTCTACATTTCTTGTATATAATTAAATTCTCCTCAGTACGGCGTCTGCGCAATCGGGTTAAAGACCTTCTTGTGGCTCTGTGCAGGGCAGGGGTTAGCTCTGAAGACCACCATGGGACTGGTCGTCGTTTGAATAACCCTGTTGTTTTGGGAATTGAATTGACTCCTGCTGTATGAAGGGTTCCATTCAGCATGTCTATGGCATCATCAATATTTTCAAACTGTTCTGCATCCCCTTCAATTTCGCTTAGCTCATGAAATCTATCCCAGTCCGCCTTGTCAAGATTCCATTGTGGCGATCTCTGTAAAGGTGGACCATTGTTGGTGTTTATGATGATTGGTCCATGATCACTAGTATGCCAATCATCTAATGTCCTCCAATCGAAATCCAGAAGGCAATTAGAGCTTGCGATTGATAGGTCAATGCACAACAAGGTACCTGTCTGGACATGAAAGTGTGTGGGCTCTCCTGTATGAAGGAGTCCGACATCCTCATTTTCCACAATTGATATAATATTGCCCCTTGTGTTTGCTAAAACATCGCCCCATAAAGGATGTCTACCATTCAAATCTCCCAGTAGGAGAAAAAGTCGAGGGAGTTGTTGAATCACCTCTACTAAATTATCATACAAAATGTTAACACATTTGGAGGTAAAGTACAGAGAGCATATTGTATATTTTCTCCCTATATCAATCTGTACAATAACTGCCTGCAGAGGTGTACGAATAGACAAAGATATTTGGGGAACATCTTGACGAACATAAATGTGACTTCCGCCATGGCTCCCTGTTTGTTGATTATATGGTGTTCTATAGTTAACATACTCTCAAGGACAAGGAGTATTAGCATCAAGCTTGCTCTCCTGTAGACATACAATTATGGGGGAATGCTCATGAATTAGGAGCTCAAATTCTTCATATTTGGCCCTTAAACCCTGACAATTCCATTGCAAAATGGAGGAGAAAACTATGGATTATTTCTGGAAGACATCTTGGATGAGGTCTTCCCATTGGCAACTTTTAATCTAACATTATTTCCTGTAGGTTTCTTTAAAGAAGGTCTTGATATATTGGGTTTTACATTTGTCTTTTTCTTTGTGTCCTTTTGATCTATTTGTTGAGGCGGATGGTGGACATCAACTTGAATTTCTGATTTACTCAAGTTATCATCCAGTTGATCAGAAACATCAACAGATAAAACATTAAATTTATTTGAAGTCATAGCTTTAATGTTTCTTATGGAAGGAGGTGAGAGAAATGGAGCTCTCTCTCTTTTTTTATTAGTAGGTGGTGGGTTTCTAGGTTTTTGCACCTTCCCCACTACAGGTGCACCAGGTAAGTTGGTTTTAAGTGGAACCTCCATCAAATCAGGCAAGGACATGGCCTGAGAGAGGTTTGTACTACTTATTGTAATGGGGGACGAAGGTTGTACGGAGATGGGCAATGCCCCACTGTTAATATACTGTGGCAAAGCCTCAGAGGGCAATATGCTTACCTCGTCATGCAGCATTTCATCATTAGATGGTATATTTCTTTTTCTAGAACTATTGGCGGTAATAGGTGGGTTTGATTTTAATGCCTTTGCATAGCTATTTGATTTATTTAATAGTCTTTTGGCATATCCCACACTTATATGTTCTAAATTGGATTTGTGAAGGGCAGCTTCTTCCAACTTATACAGCTCGCAGCTCCTGTCAGTGGATTTATGATTTGAGTTGCAATTCAAACACATGGCCTCAAGTACACATTCTCCATGGTAAGATTTGGAGCAAATACCACACATTTTTTCATTTTTGCAAATTTTTGACGGGTGTCCAAATTTAAAACAAAGCACTGTAGTGGCTTCTGCTTGAATGGTCGAACTTTAATAATTTCATTTTCAATAATAATGCGGGAAGGTACATCAGCATCCTGGAAAGTAAGGATAATCATTGATGTACCTAGGACTTTGTGTACTTTCCATACGTTTAGTGGACACATGTAAATTCATACAGATCTTTGTTAAAAACTACTCCCCTTCCATAGCTAAAATTTAGATGGGGTTTGACATCTAACCTAATATCATCACCACTTGTTTTAAGGTTGGATAGTATTACGGATTGTGTGCATGATTTGGCATGGATAAGGTAACTATTTTTTCCAAAACAAGATATATCTCCCGGTGCAATAGTTACTACTTTTTTTCTGAATTAATTTGCATATTCTGAAATAGTTCCCCGTAACCCCCTTAGATTCAGCTACAAGCCACATCGGTGGTTTTGGCTTCCTCTGGGAAGGCATAACTAAATCAGCATCTTTTTCAAACCAGTCCGAAGGTCTATAAACTTCCAAATCCTTAGGTACCTTATCGCAAAGAGCAGCCATTATATTAAAGTTATTAATTTTAATATTATTAATATTATATATTGCATTAAATGCTTCGTCATGACTATTGTCAGATATCCATGAATCCCATTTTGTATCTTCCAGTTTCATTCTTATTTCTTTTATACATCCATAACACTCAAATGCTTTATATATATTATCATAGTTTGTCTCTATTGGAATTTGGGTAACATGAAGGATTCGAAGTTTCCTTGTGTTACCCAAATTACTCAATTTTGGAATATCAGTAGGATGGTCCTTCCTAGTTCCGAGGTCATCAACAGAATTTTCCCTAATTAAATTAGCGGAGGTCGTCAACAGTGTCAGGGGTTCGCCATTCGATCCAGGGGTACAAGTAACATTAATTTCACTCATTGGAAAAGAAATAAGTGAGGGGGAAAGAGAAAAAAAAACAGTTAAACTGTCTGACATCCCAAAAGAGAACCCATTATCCTTTCATGAAATTAATTCCTCCACCAATGACACCTGCAAGAGCTGCTTCCCAAATGTCCACTCCCTACCCTACAACAAAGGGATGGTACCACTATGATTAGAGTGGCTCAAGTGTATGCCAAACCTGCTTGATAGGACTGAGAGCATTACAGGAATACAATCATCCCCACTCTAATCATAGTGGCAGGCAAACCGGACAGAATGCCGAGAGTCCTATCTCTATAAAACCGGCCAACCCCTGGAATCCGAAGGCCAAGTTTTTGTTTGAGAATAGTCCCGCGTCCCAGTATGGAAATACTGACACTCCTAGGTGTCCAAACATTATCGGGTAGGTGGCAAGACCACCACAGCTCCCAAAATTTATTTTGAAAAAAAATTCCAATCCCAGATACGATGTCCCCTAAAAAAAATCTGGACAGTGAAATGGGTAATAGAGTTTTGATAGCAAGGTTGGAGACAGTTGATAAATATGAAGGAGAATAAAGCAATTATAAGTAATAGATATAGGATAAGAGAAATTTAGAGTCAAACAGGAAAAAAATCCCCAATTTGAGAGCCCTCTTGCCCATCACCAGGCTTCAGCACGGGAATGATATGCCGTGCGGAAGCCCAATGACTTCATCAAGGCATTCTCTCATTAAGAGGGGCCAGTTTACGAAACAATGCATCAAAGGAAAGATGATGATATGCAGGAATATGGATAACTACTTACTAGGAAGTAGCATTGAAGTCTCCAGGAATATGGATAACTACTTACTGGAGAGAAGCATTGAAGTCTCGAGGAATATGGATAACTACTTACTGGAGAGAACCATTGAAGTCTCCAGGAATATGGATAACTACTTACTGGAGAGAACCATTGAAGTCTCCAGGAATATGGATAACTACTTACTGGAGAGAAGCATTGAAGTCTCCATGAAAATGGATAACTACTTACTGGAGAGAAGCATTGAAGTCTCCATGAAAATGGATAACTAATTACTGGAGAGAAGCATTGAAGTCTCCAGATGATGATAACTAACTTACTGGAGAGAGCATTGAAGTCTCCAGGAATATGGATAACTACTTACTGGAGAGAAGCATTGAAGTCTCCAGGAATATGGATAACTATTTACTGGAGAGAAGCATTGAAGTCTCCATGAAAATGGATAACTACTTACTTGAGAGAAGCATTGAAGTCTCCAGGAATAGGAATATGGATAACTACTTACTGGAGAGAAGCATTGAAGTCTCCAGGAATATGGATAACTACTTACTGGAGAGAAGCATTGAAGTCTCCAGGAATAGGATAATACTTAACTGGAAGAGAAAGCATGATCTCAGGAATATGATAACTACTTACTGGAGAGAAGCATTGAAGTCTCCTGGAATATGGATAACTACTTACTGGAGAGAACGCATTGAAGTCTCCTGGAATATGGATAGGCTACTTACTGGATGAGAGCATTGAAGTCTCCAGGAATATAGGATAACTACTTACTGGAGAGAAGCATTGAAGTCTCCTGGAATATAGATAACTACTTTACTGGAGAAGCAAGCTTGAAGTCTCCTGAATATGGATAACTACTTACTGGAGAGAAGCATTGAAGTCTCCTGGAATATGGATAACTACTTACTGGAGAGAAGCATTGAAGTCTCCAGGAATATGGATAACTACTTACTGGAGAGAAGCATTGAAGTCTCCTGGAATATAGATAACTACTTACTGGAGAGAAGCATTGAAGTCTCCAGGAATATGGATAACTACTTACTGGAGAGAAGCATTGAAGTCTCCAGGAATATAGGATAACTACTTACTGGAGAGAAACATTGAATCTCCAGGAATATGGATAACAACTTACTTGGACGGGAGAAGCATTGAAGGTTCTCCTGGATTATGGATCACAAACTATTTACTGCCAGAGAAGGCATTGGAAGTCTCCAGGAATATGGATAACTACTTACTGGAGAGAAGCATTGAAGTCTCCAGGAATATGGATAACTACTTACTGGAGAGAAGCATTGAAGTCTCCAGGAATATGGATAACTACTTACTGGAGAGAAGCATTGAAGTCTCCAGGAATATAGATAACTACTTACTGGAGAGAAGCATTGAAGTCTCCTGGAATATGGATAACTACTTACTGGACAGAAGCATTGAAGTCTCCATGAATATGGATAACTACTTACTGGAGAGAAGCATTGAAGTCTCCAGGAATATGGATAACTATTTACTGGAGAGAAGCATTGAAGTCTCCATGAAAATGGATAACTACTTACTTGAGAGAAGCATTGAAGTCTCCAGGAATATGGATAACTATTTACTGGAGAGAAGCATTGAAGTCTCCATGGAAATGGATAACTACTTACTGGAGAGAAGCATTGAAGTCTCCATTTAATAATGGATAACTACTTACTGGAGAGAAGCATGAAGTCTCCAGGAAATATGATACTATTTACTGGAGAGAAGCATTGAAGTCTCCAAGGATGGAATAATACTTACTGGGGAGAGAAGCATTGAAGTCTCCTGGAATAGGATACTACTTACTGGAGAGAAGCATTGAAGTCTCCAGGAATATGGATAACTACTACTGAGAAAGCATGAAGTCCTCAGGAATTATATCTACTTTAATGGAGAGAAGCATTGAAGTCTCCTTGGAATATGGATAACTACTTACTGGAGAGAAGCATTGAAGTCTCCTGGAATATGATAGGCTACTTACTGGAGAGAAGCCATTGAAGTCAAC
The DNA here is from genome assembly GCF_015104395.2 of Macrobrachium nipponense. Classification (NCBI taxonomy): domain Eukaryota; kingdom Metazoa; phylum Arthropoda; class Malacostraca; order Decapoda; family Palaemonidae; genus Macrobrachium; species Macrobrachium nipponense. The sequence goes on from NC_061109.1 coordinate 1,698,930, forward strand.
CAGGAAGATTTGATACTACTTACTGGAGAGAAGCATTGAAGTCTCCTGGAATATAGATAAACTACTTACTGGAGAGAAGCATTGAAGTCTCCAGGAATATGGATAACTACTTACTGGGAGAGAGAAGCATTGAAGTCTCCTGGAATATAGAATACTTACTGGAGAGAAGCATTGAAGTCTCCAGGAAATATGGATAACTACTTTACTGGAGAGAAGCATTGAAGTCTCCGGAATATGTAACTAATTTACTGGAGAGGAAGCATTGAAGTCTCCTGAATATGGATAATACTACTGGAGAGGGAAGGCATGAGTCTCCGGAATTAAGGTAAATAGACTGGAGAGAAAGCATTGAAGTTCTCCAGGAATATGGATAACTACTTACTGGAGAGAAGCATTGAAGTCTCCAGGAATATAGATAACTACTTACTGGATAGAAGCATTGAAGTCTCCGAGGCTTTATGGATAACTACTTACTTGAGAGATAGCATTGAATGTCTCCGAATATTGATACCTACTTACTGAGGGGAGAAGCATGAGAGTGTAGGCTCCAGAATATATGGATAACTTACTTATTACTTGAGAGAAGCATTGAGTCTCGCAGGAATATGGATAACTACCTTACTTGAGAGATAAGCTTGAATTCTCCAGAATTGGGAAATAACTGCTTGGACTGAGAGAAGCCATTGAAGTCTTCCTGGACCTAGGATAACTAACTTTATCTGGAGGAGAAGCAATTGAAGTCTTCCAGGAATAATGGAAAATAACTACTTGACTGGAGAGCCAACGCAAATTGAAGTCTTCAGGATATTATACTAACTTACTTTGAGAGGAAAGCCTTGGAAATCTCCAGGAATTGTGCCGTAAGCTACCTTACTTGGGAGAAGCACATTCAGCCATTGGAAGGTCCTCCAGAATTCGGATAACTACTTCCTGAGAAAGCAATTGGAAATTCGCCAGGATAAATCTTATAACTTGAACCTTCTTACTGGAGAGGAAGCGATGAAGTTTCAACCTGGATGGATACTACTTTACTGGACAGAAGCATTGAAGTCTCATGAATATGGATAACTACATTACTGGAAGGAGAAGCATTGAGTCTCATGGAAAATTGAATCCAATAACTTACTTACTGGAGAGAAAGCATTGAAGGTTAATCCTTAATATGATAACTATGTACTGAGAGAAGTGCCATTGAGTCTCTGGGCATGGAATGGATAACTACTTACTGGAGAGAAGCATTGAAGTCTCCAGGAATATGGATAACTACTTACGGAGGAGCAATATGAGTCTCCAGAATCTGGATAACTAATTTTACTGGAGAGAAGCATTGAAGTCTCCAGGATATGGATGAATAACTACTTTACTTGAGAGAAGCATTGAAGTCTCCAGGAATATGGATAACTACTTACTGAGAGAAGCATGAAGTCTCCAGGGAATGGATAACTACTTACTTGGAGAGCCATTGAAGGTCTCAAAAGGAATTATAAGAATGGGAATAAACTTACGGGAGAGAAGCATTGGAGGTCTCCTTCGGAATATGGAAATTTTTAACTACTTACTGGAGAGAACAATTGAGGTCTTCCCAGGGAATATGGATCTACTTTACTTGAGAGAAGCAGTGAAGGTCTCCATGGATATGGATAACTACTTACTGGAGAGAGCATTGAAGGTCTCCGGAAATATGGAATTTCTACTACTGGTTTTTAGAGGACATTGAAGTCTCCTGGATAGATAACTATTTACCGGAGAGAAGCATGAAGTCTCTGGAATATGGCATAAATCTATGGAGGAGAAGCATGAAGTCTCCAGGAAATGGATAACTACTTACTGGAGAGAAGCATTGAAGTCCCAGGAATAGGATAACTACTTACTGGAGAGAAGCATGAAGTCTCCAGGAATATGAGATAATACTTACTGCGAGAGAAGCATTTAAGTCACTGAATATGGTATAAAACTACTTATGGACCAGAAGCATTGAAGTCGCCATGAATATGGATCACTTAATTTACTGGAAGAGAACGCATGAAAGTCTCCATGAAAATGGATAACTACTTACTGGAGAGAAGCATTGAAGTCCTCCTGGAATATGGATAACTATTTACTGGAGAGGACGCATGAAGTCTCCATAGGAAATGATAAACTACTTACTGGAGAGAAGCATTGAAGTCTCCAGGAATATGGAAAAATTAACTTACTGGACGAGAAGCATTGAAGTTCCAGGAATATGGATAACTATTTACTGGATGAGCACGCAGTGAAGTCTCCACTGACACGGATAATACTTCCTTGAGAGAAGCATTGAAGTCTCCAGGAATTGGATAACACTTACTGGAGGAGAAGCATGAAAGTCTACAGGAATATGGATAACTACTTACGGACGAGAAGCATTGAAGTCTACAGGAATATAGTAAACACTTACTGGATGAGAGAGCATGAAGTCTCCCTGGGAAGAATGCTAACTACTTACTGGACTGGAGAAGCATTGAAGGTCTCCAGGAATATGGATAAACTACTACTTGAGAGAAGCATTGAAGTCTCCAGGAATATGGATAACTACTTACTGGAGAGAAGCATTGAAAAGTCTCCTGAATAGGATAATACTACTGGAGAGGAGCATTGAAGTCTCAAAGATATGGATTAAATATTTACGGAGGCAGTCATTGAAGGTCTCCAGGAATATGGATAACTACTTAATGGAGGACAGCTTTGAAGTATCCAGGATGTAGATAAGAATTACTTTACTGAGAGACGCATATGAAGTCTCCTAGAATATGGATAATACTTACTGGAGAGAAGCATTGAAGTCTCCAGGAATATGGATAAACTACTTAGGAGACAGCTTCGAAGTTCTCAGGGATGTAGATAATATACTTACTGGAGAGAAGCATTGAGTCTCCTGGAATATGGATAAACATTTACTGGGAGAACAGCTTTGAGGGTCTTCAAGGGATTGTAGAATAATTAACTACTGGAGAGAAAGCATTGAAGTCTCAGGAATATGATAAACTACTTACGGAGAAGCTTGAAGTTCTCCAGGGAATTGGATAATACTTACGGAGAGAAGCATTGAAGTATCCTGGAATATGGATAACTACTTACTGGACATAAGCATTGAAGTCCTCCATGAATATGGGATAACTACTTACTGGAGAGAAGCATTGAAGTCTCCTGGATATGGATAACCTATTTGCTGGAGAGAAGCAATTGAAGTCTCCATGGAAATGGATAACTAACTTACTGGAGGGAAGCCAATTGATAAGGTCTCCAGGATATGGATACTCTACTACTGGAGAGAAGCATTGAGTCTTCCAGGAATATGGATAACTATTTACTGGAGAGAAGCCATTTGAAGGTCTCCAATGAAAATTGTATAACTAACTCTTTTGGAGAAGCATTGAGTCTCCAGGATATGGATAACTACTTACTGGAGAGAAGCATTTGAAGGTCTCCAGGGAATATGGGATAACTCCTACTAAGAGAAGCATTGAGTCGCCAGGAATTAAAGATTAACTACCTCTGGAGATAAGCTTGAAGTCTCTGGAATAATGATAACCTTAAACTTACTTGAGAGAAGCATTGAGTCTCCAGGATATGGATAACGTACTTAACTAAGAGAGAAGGCATTGAAGTCTCCAGGAATTAATAACTTACTTCTGGAAGAGCACTTGAAGTCCCTGGAATAATGGATAACTACTTACTGAGAGAAGCATTGAAGTCTCCTTGAATAAATGATAACTACTTACCTGGAGAGAACCTTGAAGTCTCCATGAATATTGGAATAACTACTTACTGGAAGAAGCATTGAAGTCTTCCAGGAATATAAGATACTACTTACCTGGAGAGAAGATTGAAGTCTCCTGGAATGCTGGCTAACTACTTAACTTGGAGAGAAGCATTTGAAGTCTCCAGGATATGGATAACTACTTACTGGGAAAGCATTGGAGACTCCTTGGAATAATGGATAACTACTTACTTGGAGAGAAGCCATTGACGGTCTCCAATTGAAAATTGGATAACTACTTACCTTGAGAGAAGGCATGAAGTCCTCCAGTAATAGGAATATGGATAACTACTTACTTTGGAGAGAAGCATTGAAGTCTCCAGGGAATATGGATAACTACTTACTGGAGAGAAGCATTGAAGTTCTTCCAGGAATGATATATAACTACTTACTTGAGAGGGAAGCATTGAAGTCTTCCAGGAATAATGGATAACTAACTTACTGAGACCAGCTTTGGAAGTCTCCAGGGATGTAGATAAATTATTAACTTAACTGGAGAGAAGCATTGAAGTCTCCTAGGATATTGGATAACTAACTACGGGAGAGAAACATTTTGAAGTCTCCAGGAATATGGTAAGCTACTTACTGGAGACAGCTTTGAGTCTCCAGGGATGTAGATAATTACTTACTGGAGGGAGAGCCATTGAAGGCTCCAGGATAATGGATAACTACTTACCGGAACCAGCTTTGGAATGTCTTGCCGGATGTAGTAATTACTTACCGAGAGAAGCTTGAAGTCTCCAGATATGGATAGCTTACTTCCGGAGAACAGCTGTTGAATTCTCCAGGGAATGTGATAATTTACTTAACTGGAGTTTAGAAGCTTGAAGTCTCCAGGAATTATGGATAACTACTTAAATTGAGAGAAGCATTGAAGTCTCCAGGAATATGGATAACTACTTACTTTGAGGAAGCTTGAATCTCCAGGAATATTGATAACTACTAACTTGAGAGAGCATTGAAATCTCCAGTATATTGGATAACACTTCTTTGAGATAGAAGCATTGAAGTCCTTCCGGAATAATGGATATACTACTTACTGGGGGAGAAGCACCTGAATCTCCAGGAATATGGATAACTAACTTACTTAGGAGAGAGAAGCATTGAAGTCTTCCAGGAATAATGATTACTACTTAGTGGAAGAGAAAGCCATTGGAAGTCTCTTGAATTGGATAACTAACTTCTGGAGAGAAGCACTTGAGTCTCCAGGAAATATGGGATAACTACTTACTGGCGAGAAGCATTGATCTCCAGATAATGGATAACTACTTACTGGAGATAAGCATTTGAAGTCTCCTGAATATGGATAACTAACTTACTGGAGGATAAGCATTAAGTCTTCACGGAAATAGGATAACTACTTACTGGAGAGAAGTCAATTGAATGTCCTCCAGGAATTATGGATTACTACTTAATGGAGAGAAGCATTGAAGTCCCTTGAATATTGGATAACTACTTACTGGAGAGGGACTTGAAGTCGCCAAAGATATGTATAGACCAATTACTGAAGGCAGACATTGAAGTCTCCATGAAGATGGATACCACTTTACTGAGATAGCTTTGAAATCTCCAGCGGAGTGTAGTAATTCTTACTATAGGCAGCATTGGAGTCTCCGACTCCAAGGTCACAGATAACTACTTATGGAGGTAGCATTGGAATTCTGCCAGGTCACAGATAACCACTTAGTGGAGGCAGCATTGGAGTCTCCAGGTCACAGATAACTACTTAGTGGAGCAGAGCAGTGAAATCTCCATGAAAATGGATAACTACGTTACTGGAGAGAAGCATTGAAGTCTCCAGGAATATGGATTACTACTTAGTGGAGAGAAGCATTGAAGTCTCCTTGAATATGGATAACTACTTACTGGAGAGGAGCATTGAAGTCTCCAAAGATATGGATAACCATTTACCGGAGGCAGCATTGAAGTCTCCAGGAATATGGATAACTACTTACTGAGAGAAGCATTGAAGTCTCCAGGAATATGGATAACTACTTACTGGAGATAGCTTTGAAGTCTCCAGGGATGTAGATAATTACTTACTAGAGGCAGCATTGGAGTCTCCAGGTCACAGATAACTACTTAGTGGAGGCAGCATTGGAATCTCCAGGTCACAGATAACTACTTAGTGGAGGCAGCATTGGAATCTCCAGGTCACAGATAACTACTTATTGGAGGTAGCATTGGCGTCTCCAGGTCACAGATAACTACTTAGTGGAGGCAGCATTGGAATCTCCAGGTCACAGATAACTACTTATTGGAGGTAGCATTGGAGTCTCCAGGTCACAGATAACTACTTAGTGGAGGTAGCATTGGAGTCTCCAGGTCACAGATAACCACTTAGTGGAGGCAGCATTGGAATCTCCAGGTCACAGATAACCACTTAGTGGAGGCAGCATTGGAGTCTCCAGGTCACAGATAACCACTTAGTGGAGGCAGCATTGGAGTCTCCAGGTCACAGATAACTACTTACTGGAGGCAGCATTGGAGTCTCCAACAGGAGACTTCAATGCTACCTCCACTAAGTACTTATCTCTGTTCCTGGAGACTTCAATGGTGCCTCCAGTAAGTAGTTATCTACATTCGTGTAGACTTCAATTTTTCTCTCTAGTAAGGTGTTATCCATATTCCTTAAGAATGGGCCATATTTAAGGCCTGAAAGTACTTAAGTTTTAGTAAAATACTATATTAATACTCACAAGTAAACAATTTATACTCAGTAATCTTGTGGGTTTCTTTTTTCACTGTAAGGAATTTTACGAGAGTGGAAATTTGACAAAAAAGAAAAGGACATATAGCTTCAATCAATCTGTATTTCTTGAGTCGTATAACAAAGGATAATACAAAATTATGGTTGTGAAAAACACTGAACATGACAATTGTGTATTACTACATAGTTTTTAGATAGGTGCTATAAATTCATTTATGAAACCAGCTGATTTTAATAACTAAAACTCATAATTATATAATTACAAAAAGCTTTGGTGTTTTACTTTTTAGCAATGATTATGACCAAGGACCAGCTCAATTGATGGGAGAAATTTAGCCATTTAAGTTAAATGTAAAGAAATAAAATAAAAACCTGACGAATACTGAAAGCAAAAGCAATTCAATCCAACTCTTATTTCTATGTATCTACCCACTTAAGGTGCATCTGGTTGCAAGGTCAAATTGCTAATTGTATACATATAAATATTCAGTACTAAAAGTGAAATAGCTTACAAAGCACTTAATTACATTACACAGGGTAATTCCATTGTCAAGTGGGTCTTTGACAACCGATGTACCACCATAGTTAACGTGAACTCATATGAACCTCACTATTCTGGGAATGATCATCGTGGAGTTTACTTTCATAAAAATGAAAATACAATTGATGATTTCTTCTAGATGTTTTGTTAGGTCACATGTGGAGGGAAATTTTTAATATTGAAAGAAACATTTGAAACAGCTAGTTTGACTTCAATAACTTTTTTCACACCCTCACTGATATCGCTGTGTCTCCGTCCACGAAGATACAGCAATATTGGTGAGGGTGTGAAATTGACACTAAATAATGATCTACTATAAACATTATGGTTAGTAAGCACTTAATATGATTTTCACCATCGCTATTTTTATTATTCTGTTATTATACGATTTTTCTATATATTTAACAATTTAATTCACTGGTAATGTAAACTATTATTCTTATATCATTAATATCATTAACACATTGTCTATAGTAGTTATTAGAAAATATGAACATTGGCATCCAATTTCTCGACCATTCACATCCGTCGTTACAAGACAATCAGGCTTCATTGCTGTGTTACCAGACCATTTTCATGAAACATAAGGGGATGGGGTGAAGGAACACTTTAGGGCAACTGTACCTATGTAGTACGGACACTCACAATGGTCCAGTTAGAGAGCTAATAAAGAGAAATGAAGTGATCTTTGGACAGCTTATAAACTTTCTGATAAACATATCAATATTATTATAGGTATGCAACGAATGAAAGTTAAACTTGCCGTGCAACTGCTGTCCAAAAGTACTTATAAATCTTTTGATCACTTCGACAACCAAGGATATTTGAAGAGAAGGTCTGAAAAATTACAAGCCATTTCATTCGGCTTGTCGATAGATAGTTTGATCCGTTTTATTCTCGACTGCTAACAGATAGAAAATCATCAAGAAATACTTACGTGACTAAACCTGTAAATGCAAGACAAAATCTGTCAAGACAAGAATAGAACTGCTAGAGAAATGAAAGCGAAGAAAATTACAATGCTCTATCCTTTGTCTAACTTGCTGAAAATGGCAAAATAAAAACTCTGCATGGCGTATACTCTAAATTACAGACTAAATCAGGCTGGGTTGGGGCACTTTTTTGGTTGCAAAAGTCAAATGGGAGCGTACGATCAGCACCCATCACCAGTTGCATTTAAACATCGTCCCAGAGCCCACCTTTTAGGAAAAACTGCAACAGTGAAAATGTAACATCCGCCTCATTTTCCCACGTCCCTGACAAGCAAGACGCATCATTCGAAGACGAAGGAAATTCCCTTCAAAAAGAACCCAGTATATCAGCAATTTTATTTTGCTTACCAGTATTTAATAAGGATGATCAAAGTGATGACTTCAAAGACCAGGAAGTTAAAGAACAAATATGGGAAGATGCCATATGTTGGCGGGTTCATTGCTCGCAGGTTTCCACAACTGGAACATTTAGGAGCAAAAGTAACAATGGAAGTTGACACAAAGATTGGTGCCATAAGCTTTAGTGAAGGGAAACTAATGAAACCTAGTGTTTCTTGATCATTTGAAATGTATGGATAGGATGTTTGATTCTCACCATGGGAGGAAAATGTTTTAACAGCTTTAAAAGGAGTTATAATTAAATTAGCTGATATAATTAGCAGTCACATCCAAATAAATTCAGAAGTCGAAATATTTTGTTCCATGCCATACAGTTTTTAGAATTCGAAATTTGAATAGACACATTAGTAGTTCCAGAAAAGCGGTGCATAGATTGAAAAGTTAGCGACATAGCTATATATGTGCAAAATGTGATTTTATGGAGATCTGATAAATGTGTAATTTAGACATATATTTATATTATTGTTTAGAATGTTCTTTAGAACTCGCTCTGATTATTTAATATATTAAGATATAGTTTTCATTCCGACTCTTATTTTCCTTCAGAAACATAAAAGTATTCAATAGCGGATAAAAAGAAGAAAGCAAAAGGAGGTTTTCTATAATTTCAATGTTATTTGGCAAAAATGTTCTTATGATCTCTCTTATGATTATTCTTCTTAACATAGTAGAATGAAGAACCTACATCTGACTATTAATTATCGAATAGCTTAGAGTACTTGAAAAAAAAAAAAAAAGACAAAGTAAAGGCAGGATTGCTGTAGGTTAAGGGGCCTGACAGCGGTTATTGTGACGTTTTGGTTTGTATGGTGTTTTTACGTTGCACGGAACCAGTGGTTATTCAGCAACGGGACCAACAGCTTTACGTGACTTCCGAACCACATTGAGAGTGAACTTCTATCACCTGAAATACACATCTCAATGGAATGAGCGAGAATCGAACTCGCGGCCACCGAGGTGGAAGGCAAAGACCATACCAATCACGCCACTGAGGCGCTGTTATTGTGACGTCACGCACCTAGCCATTTAATCGTGTCTCGGTTTAATCCTGTACCCCAGTTTAAGCTGCGCATGACAAGACCTTGTAATTTCTAGACCTTGGTTCAACCAGAGTTACTAGACCGTCTCACTCGGCGCACCGAGCACTGGCTCAAGACTTTTTTTTCTTTTTCTGTATTGCATTTGATTGTTTTCATATTTTATAATTACGTTCAATTCATTGTGGAATAACATTTTATTTTTACGTACATATTATAGTAAAGATTTTACTGTCTCTTCTTCTCTCCTCAACAATACCAAGACGCACGATAACTTAAAATCATTCATTCATTATTCCTAAAAAATATAAACGCTACCTCCCTCTACATCAAGTTAGCTGTGTATCAACCCAATGACGAATGATTTTGTTAATCATTTGTGATAAATTTTACTGTGAAAAGCTTTGTTCTTTCATTTACTATTTTGTTAATATTGTTCAACTAGACCGTCTCACTCGGCGCACTAGACAGGCTCAATTAAGACTTTTTTTACTTTATCATTACGTTAAATTTATTGAGAAATTCCCGTTCTATGTGAATTGTTATTGTTTTTTTACATACATACAATAATATTTTAACTTTTTCTCTCAACATATCAACGCTCCCTCGTTCAGTCTCAAGTCACCGCGGATACGTACGATTTTATATATCTTTTATGCTAAATGTTATATTGAAAGCTAAGTTTTATATTAAATGCTTTATACTTGAATGTATTTTGTCGAATATTGTTATCATTAAACTATATATTGTAAATGAAAAAATAAATTAATACAGTTTAACTTGTAAGACCCAGTAGGCCGTTGAATACAAGTATAAACTAAATAATCGGTCAGTTCGAAGTACGAGCATTTGTTCGACAAATGATACAAAATTTTCTCGAAAATTCTGTTCGAAAAACGGAAAGTTCGTCATATGAAACGTTCGACAAACGAGGTACCACTGTATACAAAGGGCAGTTAACACAAAATGAACTACATCAATATAAAAAAAAAACAGTCGTTCTAACCCTTTTCAAACTGAATAGGTACGTAACTAGATTCATGTTGCAATATCTGTCCATAATCAGAAATGTTAAGTTGTTCTGACGAATAAAAATTAGTATCAATGAGGTTAAGAACTACAATCCAACCTTTAGCCACCTGCCAACCCCCCCCCCACCACGCAACCCCTTTGACAGGAATGAAGGAAAAATACAGACACCCTGGTGGAACTCCTACACAGACGATGGGAGAAATATGCCGATGGGCGTTTTTAACTATAGGTCTAAAATAAACTGCTCTTTTAACATTTAAGGAAACGAGAAGTGACTTAAAAGCATTACTTGTGGTAATAACGATTATAGGTGTAGGATCGCGACACAAACAGAGAGAGAGAGAGGTGTTTATGGGTTTGGCTTCCTTAGCAGCCAATACCAGCTAAGTGCCTAAGAAGTAGTACTAACACGCCTATAAGTGGCAAAGAGCGCCATCTCTCTCTCTCTCTCTCCAATATACATGATAACGGGGTATTTGACTTTCTCATGTAAATACCCGTAATCGAGAGAGAGAGAGAGAGACTGGCGCTCTTGTATCCACTATATAGGCATGTTAGTACTACCTCTCTTGAGTATACTTAGCATGGCCAGTTCACGTTGCTCATCGTACTACTGTTCCTCAATTGTTCACAGTATTCCTGAACACCGTATTGACACGAAATCTGACTGTGCACCGTGAATATGAAGCCTGACCTGTGTCAACTGAAACTTGAAAAAACAATTATTAATAATTATGGCAGCAGCAACTCCAGTCAACTGCTGCTTCCTCTACCATGGCTGTCGATGGCGCCATAGTTCGAGGCAGTTGTATTAAATATACTCAAATTAGTCTCTCTCTCTCTCAGGAAAGATACTGTCAATTCAAATTATCAGTATCTTTTCCTGATAGACAGAAAGACGGATTAAATATTTAGGACTCCAAGGTTTGGCATATGTCAATCATTTGACTATCTTGGGATTTTTGGTTAATCTTGGGAATTTCTATGGTCAATTCTTGGAATTAGTAAGAAAAATACCATAATTTGAGTAGCAGCAGCAGCGCACACCCAAATGACTCGGGTAAATCTAGCACGCCAAACTATAGTATTTCCAAAATGAACAGAGCGCTCTGTTTAGGTCCTCCCACATATGTTTAATCTCTGCATATCTGCCAAATTTATAGCAACGACAGAAGAGATAAAACCATTTCTCCCATCACAGATATCAAATATTATCTTTTCCGTTGTGCAGAATTTTAAATAAATTACGTAGGTTCACGATTGATAAAGTTTTTTTATGCAATAACAAGAAACAGAGTCAGATTTTCTATCAACATGGCATCACATTTTGGTGCTGTTGCGAATATTTCAACCAGTTCCACGTGCGTTTAAACCCACACTGTACATGTCTGGAGGCAGTTCTCCTTTCTACAAATATCTTGATTTCTTAACATCTTAACATATGCCATATCTTTATTTCCGTTAATGAAACAGGTTTTAACCAAGAATATACGAAAGAAAATATAGTCAAATATCTGATGGAAACAAAGAACCACATTTCAAGATGTGAAAACTATTTCAATAGGCTCCATGATAATAATATGATTACCATAACATGAAAATTGGCAACGCATGATATCTGTACTAGCCACACCACAGCAATCTTAGAAAAGTAAACGCACTGTAGTCATCTCACAGCCACGGACAGACATCAACTTCACAGCCGAGGAAGGGCAATCGTATACATAATAAATAGGTATTTTCTAGAGAAAAAGGCGAATGGAGGGCCTATGTTATCCCATAAAAAAGCTCTCGATCAGACAGCTGTAAAATTTAGAAGAGAGAGAAGAGAGAGCAGGGCCAAATAGGAAGGAGATTAAAGTACCTGGGAATGAAAAGCCCCTATAATCTTATAATTATAGCCTCGGGTTTTGTCTCAGACATTCAAAGGTCTGTCATACACAGGCAGTTTTTTTTTTTTTTTTTTTGGCATGAGGGCAGATGCCATGCCAGAGAGCTCGTCGCGGTGGCAAGACTATACCTTCCATATGAGTTGACGCTCTACTCAAAATGTTTTCGGTTTTTAGAGCTTTTCGGTATTTAGGATTTCGGATAAAGGATTATGTGCCTACTGCAGTACGTACAGTAAAGACAGTACATCGTTGGAAAAAAATTGTTTGTCAGTTGCGTGGGCTATGAAGGGCGTGATCACTGACCACCTGGTAAACATTAATGGATTAGCAGTCCTCCAGAGAATACAGAGATGCCTAATCTTGTTGGTTAGACCTACGTAACCAGATCTGTCAATCAGCTGGTATAAATAGCTCAGCAGTGAAATTACTGGCTTTCTATTACGGGCTGCTCTGTGAGCAAGAGCCCGTGCTGACACAAGGTCAGCTTAATAAAAAACAACAACAATCACTGGCTGCTCTAGGAGCAAGAGCCCGTGCCAGCACAAGGCTGACTTAATCTTCAACAACAACAACAGGCAGTGAAACAGTAGCAACTCAGCCCCCACACTGAATAGGACCATGGAGAAAATATCAGCGAGGAAATATACTGCTAAATTTAAGCTCCAAGTTGTAGCTGAAGCTGAAAAAAAAGCTAAATTTAAGCTGCAAGTTGTAGCTGAAGCTGAAAAAACAGCTAAATTTAAGCTGCAAGTTGTAGCTGAAGCTGAAAAAAACAGCTAAATATAAGCTGCAAGTTGTAGCTGAAGCTGAAAAAAAGATAAATTTAAGCTGCAAGTTGTAGCTGAAGCTGAAAAAACAGCTAAATTTAAGCTGGTAAGCGGTTTGGCATCGGGGAAAGCTGTGTCCGAAGCTGGAGAAAACAAAAGGAAAATTTAATAGTCACTCCATCTTATAAATGTGCAAATCGTGGATCCAAATGTAAATGGCCGCATTTAGTAAATAAAGTGGGTCTTCGAAAACCGAGAAAATGGCTTTATTATAAACCGATGTAATAAGACTGTATGCAATTCAAGAAGCAAGAAAAGTGGGCGTTCCTGAGTTTATAGCAAGTGCAGGATGGTGTGCTCGGTTTATGGAAAGGTATAACTTTGTCCTAAGAGGGAAAACCAAAATAGTACAAAAACTGAAAAACATAATATCCTCAAATTTGTTATCAAGCACCGCAAAGCTAATGATTATAAATTATCATGCATCGGCAACATGGGTGAAACTCCGCTTAACTTCGACATGCCATCAAACTCAACCGTAAATCAAATAGGGAGAAAAGCATTTTTATAAAAACTACTGGTCATGAAAGGACACACTTTACTGTTGTTTTAACGTGTATGTCAGACGGGACGAAACTTCCCCCCCATGGTTGTCTTTAAACGGAAATTGATGCCTAAAGAAAAATTCCCGAACGGTATCTTTGTCCACGTTCACAAAAAAGGATGGATGAATGATGATGCCTGCAAGATTTGGCTAAAGAGTTTAGGCATCAAGGCCTGATGTTTTACGGAAAGAAAAAAGTTTACTGGTTTGGGATATGTTCAGGTCACATCAAGTGGACCCGGTTTTAAAAGGCGTTCGAGATACAAACACCGATATAGCTGTTTGTATGGTGTTTTTACGTTGCATGGAACCAGTGGTTATTCAGCAACGGTCATTCCAAGGGGTTTGACTCAAGATGGAATAAGATAAGGTGAGTTACCTAGAGGTCCCGTTTTCAACGCTCATGCGCATGACGTCACCCGCGTTTTTTCACAGATGTTTATGTTTTCATTTGCGAGGACAGATTCATCATAGTAATAATCTAGCCTCCTGTGGGGGCAAGCCAGCCTCAATGGGTGCCGGTCCCAAGCCCGGATAAATAGGGAGGGTTGGTGTCAGGAAGGGCATCCGACTGTAAAAACCCACGCCAAAACCAATGGAATGAGTCGTGATATTGATGAGAATAGGGCTAGGGCGTACTCCGTAAACGACGCACAGACACATCGCCCTAACTCTGTGACAAGGCGAGGGCTACTGCATCATGAGCGGGTGCAGCTAAAGAAGCGAGCTCTAAATGTGATCAGAATAGGCCAGCTCAATATTGGGTCTATGACAGGAAGAGGAAGAGAGTTGGCAGAGTTAATGAGGATAAAGAGAGTGGATATTTTGTGTGCAGGAAACTCGATGGAAGGGTAATAAAGCTAAAGAACTGGGGGATGGCTACAAGTTAATCTATAGTGGAGCAAATGAGCAGGGTAGGAATGGCGTTGGAGTAGTGTTGTCGGGGGAAATGAAGAATGCAGTGACGGAAGTGAGTAGAAAGAATGACCGCATTATGAGAGTGAAGATATGTTATGGAGGGGAAACAATGAACATCATTAGCGCTTATGCTCCACAAGTGGGCTGCACAGAGGAAGAAAAGAGCCGTTTTTGGAACGAAATGAGTGAGGTAACGCAAGAACTGGAAGAGCAGGAGAGGACTGTAGTGGGGGCAGACTTTAATGGACATGTCGGAAATGAAAAGGATGTAATTGAACGTCTTGTGCATGGAGGACATGGGATTGGGGAAGAGAACCCCAAACCCAAAGGTAGAGAGTATAGTAGACTTTGCCGTGTCCTTTGATATGGCAATAGTGAACACCATTCTTCAAAAAGAAGAGGGAGCACTTGATAACATACAGGAGTGGCGGTAGATGCACACAAATAGATTACCTCCTTTACAATAGATCAAGGCTGGTGGAAGTTAGGAATTGTAAAGTTATCCCAGGTGACCACGTGGCCCCCCAACATAGGCTCCTTTGTATGGATTTAAAGATGAAAAGAGAAAAGAAAACGAAAAAGAATGGGGTAAGAAAATCAAGTGGTATAAATTGTTAGGGAGGGATAATGATAAGAAGAGAGAGTTCAGGAGAAGAGTGCTGGGAGAGGTTGATCTGGGAATTGAAGATGTGGGAGAATGGTGGAGGCATAATGCATCAGTGATTAGAAGACATGGAAAGGAGATACTAGGGGAAACATCTGGAATAGTATGGGAGGAAAAGGAGAGCTGGTGGTGGGAAGAAGAGGTGGGGGAAGTGGTGAAAGGTAAAAGGGAGGCAAAGAAGAGATTTGAAGAGTCACAGCTGCAGGAGGACAGAGAAAGATTAAGAGAAAGAAACAAAGAAGTAAAAAGGGTGGTAGCTCAAGCTAAGGCAAGGGCATATGAAGAGGTTTATAATGAACTGGAAACCAAGGAAGGGTTGAGTAAGATGCTCAAACTGTCAAAAGTAAGAAATAAAAGAACAAAGGACATCACCCATATTAAGCAAATGAAAGATAGGAATGGTACTGTCGTAAAAAAAGGAAGAAGACATCCTGAAAAGATGGAAAGAGTATTTCGAACAACTGCTAAATGAAGAAAATGAAAGACTTGTAAGAGAGGATGGACAAGTAAACATGGGAATGGTAATGGGGATATCTAGGGATGAAGTGATACGAGCCTTAAAAAGAATGAGAAATGGGAAGGCAACAGGACCTGACTTAATCCCAGTCGAAGTTTGGAAAGCCTTAGGAGAGGAAGGGGTAGACATCTTGTATGATCTGATGGTAAAAATATTCGAACAGGAAAAGATACCAGAAGAATGGCGGGAAAGCATATTGATACCTATATTTAAAGGTAAAGGTGATGTCCAGGAATGCAGTAATTATAGAGGTATAAAACTAATGTCTCACACGTTGAAGATTTTGGAAAGAATCATAGATAGCAGGCTGAGAGAGGAAGTTAGAATAGGGAAGGAAACAGTTAGGATTTATGAAGGGAAGCGGCACAACGGATGGAATATTTTGCATAAGGCAGCTAATGGAGAAATTCAGAGAAAAACAACGAGACCTGCATCTGGTATTCATAGACCTTGAAAACGGCCTATGACAGAGTGACAAGGCAAGAAATATGGAGATGTTTGAGGGAGAAGATGGTGCCGGAAAAGTATGTCAGAATTATTCAGGAGATGTACAGGAATGTGTATACTAGAGTGAGGAGTAGTGTTGGTGAGACGGATGGATTTGAGATAGGAGTTGGATTACACCAGGGGTCAGCACTTAGCCCATTCATCTTCAACATCGTGATGGATGTAATGACCAGGGATGTTAGATAAGCAGTGCCATGGTGCATATTATACGCGGATGACATTGTGTTGTGTTCAGAGGGAGGGAGGAGTTGTAGGGGAGGTTGGAGAGGTGGAGAGCAGCACTTGAGGAGAGAGGAATGAGAATAAGCAGATCAAAAACCGAATATATGTGTTCTAGTATTACTGAGGACGGTGGAAGTAGATTGGGTGGGGAAGAAATAAAGAAAGTACAGAAGTTCAAGTACTTAGGGTCCGTATTGGAGGATAGTGGAAGCATGGACCAAGAGGTGAGACACCGAATTCAGGCAGGATGGAATAACTGGAGGTCTGCATCAGGGGTACTCTGTGACAAGAAGGTCCCTCTGAAATTGAAAGGAAAGTTCCATAGGACGGTGGTCAGACCAGCAATGTTATATGGAACAGAAACAGCAAGTATGAGGAAAACAGAGGAGAAGAAGATGGATGTAGCAGAAATGAGAATGTTGAGATGGATGTCGGGAGTAACAAGGGAAGATAGGATTAGAAATGAGTATATAAGAGGATCAACAAAGGTAGCTGAAATATCGAAGAAAATACAGGAAGGAAGGCTTCGATGGTATGGACACCTGTTACGAAGGGAGGAACATCATGTTGGAAGACATACGATGGAAATGAAGTGCGGGGTAGAAGGAAGAAGGGAAGACCAAGAAAGAGATGGCGTGATTGTGTAAGGGAAGATATGGAATTGAAAGGTATAAATGAGAACGAGGCACAAGACAGAAATCGATGGAGACGACTCATTCGTAATGGCGACCCCATATAAAAATGGGTTTAAGCTAGGAAGAAGAAGAAGAAGATTCATCATAGTAATATGTGCCATATATGGGTGCTCCAATTCTTATAAGAACGATAGAACTGATGAAAGTGAAAAATTAGATTTTACCGTTTCCCAAAAGATGCAGAACTATGTAAGAAGTGG
This sequence comes from Macrobrachium nipponense, assembly GCF_015104395.2. NCBI lineage: Eukaryota > Metazoa > Arthropoda > Malacostraca > Decapoda > Palaemonidae > Macrobrachium > Macrobrachium nipponense. The sequence goes on from NC_061109.1 coordinate 1,716,408, forward strand.
GTGGATATATGCAAAAGAAGTGATGGTATCAATGCCAAAACTGCACGAATTTGTTCCTCACATTTCCAGCCCAATGATTTTGCCAGAAATCTTAGGCACGAATTGCTCAATTACTGCCCTAAGACCGCCCGAAATCTAAAAGAAGATGCCATACCGACACAAAATCTTTATAATAAAGTTACTGTTGCTTTAGGTAAGCCTGTCACTAATATCTCGTCACATTAGTTTGGTTCACTAGGCATATGTATGTTTCATGTAGCATTTTGCTCAACTAAGCGAACTGTATATGAATAGGCTCACTTAGAAAATTAAGAGATTACATTTCTCATGCTAGTAAATCTTCAGCCACGATCGGAAGAATGTCTCTGAAGATCGGATGGAGAGAGAGAGAGAATTTTGCAAAAATGTTTTCGTGTGCTTAAATACTATTTCTTGAGCTTTAAATTATATTAAAAAGGTTGGTTGCTTCGAAATACGTCCTGATATCATATGGATAAACTACGAACAATGTGTGTGTGTGTATATGTATATGTATATATATATATATATATATATATATATATATATATATATATATATATATATATATACACACACAAATTGCTGAAGCATGTATGTTTATATTTTCACCAAATTGAAATGCCAAAGCGATGAAAAGGGATTTGACTTGATGAACCTGTGCATGGCATATGATATGGTCTTTCTCGAACGGTCCACGTCAAGTCGAAATACTTGATCAAATGATTGATTTTGTTAGTAATGCTAAAGTAAAAGGCAAAATGTCTCCGTTCATAACAGCGTTATTATTTCTTCTAAATCAGTAAAAGGATTGTATAACATGTTGCATGAACTGTATGGATTAGAGTGCTTGTTGACAATTCGGCTATGTCAAGACAGTCGAACATCTCTTTTTCTTTCATACGGCAAATTGGTCATTGTCATGATCATCCGTCACCTTTGGAATTTAAATATAGACTACGGTTATTCATAGTGGGAGAGACAATAGTTTAACTAATCAGGGTCTTAATGTTTGTAATAATGATGAAGCTACATCTTGTGTCACTACAGAGTGCTTAAATGTAAGTTGTCCATCTCAAAGCTCAAATGTTGCTCCCAATGATCTAGATTCCGAGATATGTATCTCTGCGTGTCTCATGAAGCACCTTCTACCTGTTAACAATGAGACTGAGACTGAGGAAGAGCAAGTAGAAAATTTAATAGAGATAGAACCTGAAGCACTGGTAGGAAATGAGTCCCTTAGTTATTTGGGAGGGTTCGTAGCGTTTAAATTTAGAAATAAGTATACATCATTAGGCTCAGCTGATGTAGATGAAACAGGCGAGGGCTGGATATCATATGTAAAGAGAGAGGTATTATATAAGCTGCCTAATCATTTTAGAGAAAATGTATAAGAAATGGAAGATTTATTCAAAATTTTCCATGGCGATGCTCTAAAACCATGAGTCGGAGCAGTTTCAAATCTTACTGATATATTCAAGGCCGCCAATATTGATGTTCCGGAGGAGGTCACGAACATTTTTATTAGATGTAGGCTTCATTTTAGAATAAAAATATTAAAGTCTAAGAGGGAAAAATTTCGTAGCAAGTGTGAAAAAGATAAAAAATATTGTTCAGTAATATTGAAAATTTATTTGATTGACACGAGAGACAGAATGCAGAAATCCCATAGAAAAGCTATAATTAGACGAAAACAAATTGTTCAGTAATCTTGAAAAAATCGATTGATTGAAACGAGAGAGAGAGAGAGAGTTAATTGCAATAATGATGGAGTACCTGCTATTGTTAAGATATGTTTTCCCATGGCGAGCAGGCGCCAATTAAGTGAGCCGGTTGGAGACAGCAACTGGCGTCAGTATGTAATTGAGGACCTAATAAACCACACGCCTCTACCACCGTGTACCCTCTTAACGAGAGAATGCCTTGATGAAGTCATCGGGCTTCAGCACGGCATATCATTCCCGTGCTGAAGGCTTGTGACGGGCAAGAGGGCTCTCGAACTGGGGAATTCCTTTTCCTCAGTTTGACTCTAAATTTCTCTCATTCTTTTTCTATTACTTCTTATTGCATATTCCTCCTCCATAATTATCAGCTGTCTCCAACCTTGCTGTCAAAACTCTCTTACCCATTTCACTGTCCAGGTTTTTTAGAGGAGACATTGTATCCAGGATCGGTTTTTATTTCAAAATCAATTGTGGGAGCTGTGGTGGTCTTGCCAACTGCCTGAAAATGTTTGGACACCTAGAAGTGTCAGTATTCCCATACTGGCACGCGGAACTATCTCGTAGGAAAATTTGGCCTTCGGATTCCAGGGGTTGGCCGGTTTCATAGAGATAGGACTCTCGGCATTCTGTCCGGTTTGCCTGCCACTATGATTAGAGTGGGGATGATTGTATTCCTGTAATGCTCTCAGTCCCATCAAGCGGGTTTGGCTTACACTTGAGCCACTCTAATCATAGTGGTACCATCCCTTTGTGGTAGGGTAGGGAGTGGACATTTGGTAAGCAGCTTTCGCAGGTGTCATTGGTGGAGAAATTAATTCCAGGAAAGGCTAACGGTGTCTTCTTTGGAATTTCAGACAGTCTAAATATTTTCTTTCCCTTAAACTTTATTGTTTTTCCATTGTTTTTTTTTTTTTTTTTCATTGTTATTATGACCCCTTCCCTCCCCCCCAAAATAATTAATGAGTAAACCTAATGTTCCCTGTACCCCTGGATCAAATGGTGAACCCCAGACACTGTTGACGACTTCGGCTTGTTTAAATAAGGAAAGCTCTGTTGACAACCTCGGCAATAAAAAGGATTCCTCCAACAATACTTCTCTGACCAGTGTTGTTAAAGACAATTTATCGGCACTAGTGGAAAATAATTCTTGTAGTAACAGTAATACTTTACTCTCTGGTTCTGGCTCATTACCAGATACAACAAAAAATCTGAAAATTCTCCACTTAAAAAACATACCAATTGGTTGTAGCTATGACATAATTCATGAAGCCTTCTGTAGATTTGGGGCAATCAAAGAAATTTTAATGGAGCTTAATGGTAGTAAAGGCTTTTGGGAAGCTTGGGTATCATTTTCAAGTTTTGAGATTGCTTTAGAAGCAAATAAAAATTTAGAGCGCATAAGAATTGACAATTGTTTGATTTCTGGGGCTCTATGTGATAAAGCAGCAAGACACCTAGAGGTATATAAACCAGAAGAATGGTTGGAAAAAGAAATAGAGCATGGACTTCCAGAAGTAAGAACCCCCAAGCCCCCAACATGGATAATTGCATCTGGGAAGATAGAAAATTATAACTATTATAAGATGAGTAAATTTATACAAAAAAAAGTTGGTTTAATTAAAAGTAAGGATATTAGCAGATACGGTAAGCAATCTGTTTTGATTAATGCAAAATCAGATACTCAAGCTCACATGCTTTGTGGCATGAAGATTGCAGAAATTGATCCTATTAAGGATATTAAACCACATATGAGCTTTAGCTATGGTAAGGGAGTAGTTTTTGATAAAGATCTATATGAATTTTCAGAACCAGAAATTCTGGACATGTGCCCTGCTAATGTTTGGAAAGTAAGTAAGATCCCTCAAACAAGCATGGTAGTTTTAACATTTGAAACCCCTGTCATACCAGATCATATAATTATTGAGAATGAAAAAGTATGTGTTCGAGAATATAAACCTAGGCCTTTACAATGCTTTAATTGTTTCAAGTACAGTCACCCTTCCCGGTACTGCAATAATACGAAGATCTGTATTAACTGTTCTTCGTTAGAACATGGACAATGCAACAGAGATACAACCTGTGCAAACTGTAAAGATCATCATAAATCAAATGATAAAATTTGTAGAGAATACAAGAAAGAAGAAGCTGCCATCTTGAAAGCAAATGCTGAACATATTAGTGCAGGTTATGCAAAGCATTTACTCAATCGACAACATAATTTTGCTCACGCGGTTAAGATGCCACCAAAAGATTATAATCCACTACCCCTTACTACCACAGGGGGACCAGTGGTAGCACCTGGCCCATCAGGTGCATCTCCCTTAGTGGTAGTAGCCCAGCCATCTGGGTCAAGTGCTCAGCTTATAAAAGCCAGAGCACAAACCTCCAGAGGTCAAGATGGTTTCCACCACACCAAAAGTAGTGTCACCGATAGGAGCATCTCTCCTAGAGGTAGTAGCCCAGCCTTCTGGGCCAAGTGCTCGAACTGTTGAAGTTCTAGCACAATCCTCCAAGGAAGCCAATGTGGCTTCCACCACCTCAAATGTACTGTCTCAGGCAGAATCTCTACCTGATTTGATGGAGATTGGAAAACAAGATCTTCCAAAGAGGAAAAGGTCCCCATCCTCCTCACCTTCATCCAAATCAGGTAAGTGCCCTACTGCTCATGATCCCAAGGTTGACTTGTATAAAGATCACAGAAAGAAAGAAAAGAAGAGCGGTGGCCTAGTAAAGCCTTCCATCTCCAGACCTTACATGGCTTCATCTGAAAAGTCCCAAAAGACAAATGAGACAAAGAAAAATAATAACAAAAGATAATGTCTATTATCCAGTGGAATTGCAGAGGTCTAAGTACTAGCATTGAGCAAATAAAAACTTTAACCAGGGACTCGGACACGAAGGTAATATGTCTACAGAAAACCAAGATCAGTGACAAACCATTTAATCCTGGACTCAATTATCATTTTTGTAGATCCACTCCTTGCAGGCTGGCAAGAGCTCAAGGTGGTACAAGTTTTATTATTCACAAATCTGTAAAATTTGAAACAATCCTACTCAATACACCACTACAGGCATGTGCAGTTAGAACTCATATCGGAAAAAAAATTACTTTATGCTCACTATATATTGAACCATCTTTAGAACTTTTCCTCTTAGATCATGCTGGGAATCCAAGAAGGCTTAGCCTTTCTGACCTCCAAGACCTGATCAATCAGCTTCCTCCCCCTTTTATTTAATGGGTGATTTTAATGCAAAGCACTTTACTATGGGTGGAAATGTGTGCAATAGATGGGGTAATCTTGTTGAAGAATTAATCGACAACAATGATGTAATACTAATGAATGATGGCTCTCCAACTAGGTATGATGTATTCCACAACTCTACATCAGCCATTGATTTGTCAATCTGTTCCTCATCCATTCGATTGGACTACCTTTGGTCAGTAAATGAACACCTACATGGCAGTGACCATTAGCCAATAATGTTAAATTATGTCCATAATCTTCCTTCTCAGTGTCCACCAAAATGGAAGATAGACGAGGCAGACTGGGCAGCTTATGAAAAGTGTTCACACACCGATAGAGTATGATGAATTTACATCTCCAGTGCATGCCTATCAACATCTTGAAAATATTATTGATGATAATGCTAGCAGTTTATACCTAAAACATGCGGTTTACCTCATCGCTCTGTAGCTCCTTGGTGGAGTAAAGAACGTGCCAACGCAAGAAAAGTGACCCGAACTTGCTTCAGAAGATACTTGAGAACAAACTATGTAGCAGATAGAATAGCGTACCTCAGAGCCTGTGCCAAACAAAAAAGAACTTTTAAAAAAGCAAAGAGAGCATCTTGGAAGAAATATATATCTGAGCTGTACGCAATAATTCTCGCAGTCCAACATATTTTTAAAAATGGCAACCAAAATAGTTTTTATACAATTTTTACGGATTCCAATAGTGTTTTACTCTCATTAAAACAAATTATGCCAGGCCATCATCTAGTACAAGAGGTGCAGGACTGGTTAGTACTTCTGCAGTCTAGGAAGAGTATCAGTGTTCACTTCTGTTGGGTCCCTGCCCATGTTGGGGTGGATGGAAATGAACAAGTAGATAAGGCAGCAAAGGAAGCTTCAGGGCTAAGTAATCCATCCCCCTTGAGTATTCCTTACAAAGATCTTAAAAGTGAGATTCATCTTTACTGTAAAAATAAGTGGCAGGCTCGATGGTCTGAACTGACCACCAATACAAAATTGAAACAAATCCACCCATTGGTGTATAAATGGTCATCTTGTAATTCTACAAGTAGGAGGGATACCATTATTTTAATTAGGCTGCGTATTGGCCATACACATGCAACGCACAATTATTTAATGAAGAGTGGGGAAGGGAGACAGGCTCTCTCTGTAATACCTGTCAAGTGACAATGGATGTTAAACATATTTTAGTTGATTGTCCTGTTTTTAATCTTCAGAGGAGGACACATTTACTCCAGGACAAACCTTTGAGAGATATACTGGGGGAAAACTGTAATACCCTGAACTTGAGAAAATTTATACAAAGTATTGGGTTATATTACGAGCTATAATTGATTTTATTAATTTATTTATTTATTTTACCCTTTTAATCCCTATTTATTTCACATCTAGATTTTATTGTATGAAAGTGTTGCGATTGATATTAAAGGTTAAAATGGTACTAAATGGTGTGAGTATACAGATATTATGATTGAATGATTTTTGTTATATAGCGCTGAATGGCCTTTGATGCCCCAGTGCTTGGTTTAATGCCTAAATCCTATATTCAATTCAACTCTACCACCGTGTATCTCTTGTCCCACCTTGACATCCAATATGGCGCAGTGATTCTTAAGGACCAACGTGACCCTCACCATGCCCTTCCAGCGTCGCTCAGCGCAGTCCACCCCAAGGGCCGCACGCCCTGTCGTCCCCCGTGGGCTCGTTCCTGCTCTGCAAGAAGCCAGGCAGGCCATGGCGGCACAGCAACAAATTATCAACTCCCTCCGTGACCGGATTACGACACACGCTACCCCTGCACCTCGTGTCCCTTCGTCTGCAGCCCGGAGAGTGGTGAAATCGAGCTGAAGCCTGCCGCGTTCAGATCCTGGAGAAGGTCGATGGAATGTTGGATCGAATTGTGCAGACTACCGCCGCACGAGGTCATTCACCACATCAGGCTATACTGCACGCCCCCTCTGCAACGAGCGCTGGACGCCAGATTCACCTCTCAGGAATGGAGTAACCTCACCGCTACGGAAGCCATGGATTTCATTCGCGATTTTGTGTTACGCTCTACAAACCGTGCTGTGTTATGGTCGGAGTTTTTCAATGCGATACAAGGCCCAGGCGAAAGCGTTAGTGATTACTTTTTAAAGTGTTCCCAAAAGGCCACCGATTGCAATTTCCAGTGCCCTCAGTGTCAGTGTAGCCTAGCCGAATATATGTTATTACCTAAGTTAATGGTGGGCCTAAGTGATGAGGCTATGCGTCATCATGTGTACCAATGTAGCAATGACATTAATAGTGTTAGCGCCCTTAGGGCTAGGTGCTGTGTCTACGAGGGGGCCCGTGTTGACGCTGCTGCGCGCCAATGCAATTGGCGGGAAACTGCTCTCGCGGCTGGCAGCGAGATACCAGAGGCAGATCATCCGAATGCAACCGTCGCTAGTACAGGTAGGGGCCACCCACCCCCTCCCTGTGGGAACTGCGGCGGCCGCCACGCCCCCGGCAGAGCCTCATGCCCCGCCAAGTCCGCCGTATGTAACGGATGCCGCAAGCAGGGCCACTATCAAAAATGCTGCAGGAAATCCCATGCAAAAACGGCAGAATCCCCGACAGTTGTGTCTAGTGCTGTGTCTGGTGCTGTGCTTGTTGTGGGCGCCAACCTCGCCCGCCACCCAGTAGTGGAGGTGACAGTCGTCCACACCGCTACAGGAGTACAAGCGCCTGTCGTCGCCGTGGCGGACACCGGGGCACAGGTATGTGTGGCAGGCCCCTCCCTACTGTCGCGCCTCCAAGTCCGCCCAGCAGCCCTTACACCCCGTGCCGGCTTGCGGGATGTAGCAAACCTCCCCCTGAAGTGCCTTGGATCCGCCGTGTGCCACATCACCATGCAAGGCCGCACCACGGAGCAGGACGTGTACTTCGTGCAGTCAGCAAAGCACCTCTTCCTGTCACTGGACGCCTGCAGGGACTTGAAGCTGGTACCCAAGGAGTTCCCCCTCCCCACTCCCGCAGTGGCACACATGAGCTTGTTCGATGGCGTAGCCCGACGGGCCGCCCAGGTACCACCCCGACCCGCCGAGGTGCCACTGCCGCCCCAGGAGGAGCATGCGGCCAGACTGGAAGCCTGGCTCCTGCAACATTTCGCCAAGACGACGTTTAACACAGCCAGAAAGCCACTGCCAGTGATGCAGGGGGAACCGCACCACATCCACCTGCTCCCAGGAGCCACGCCCTACGCATGCCACACCCAGCACTCGGTGCCAAAACACTGGGAAGAGGAAGTGAAGGCCCAGCTCGAAGAGGACGTCGCCCGTGGCATCATAGAACCAGTACCTGCTGGGCAGCCGACCAAGTGGTGTGCCCGTATGGTGGTCGTCGCCAAGAAGTCAGGACAGCCACGCCGTACAGTCGACTACCAGCGCCTCAACACATCCTGCCTGCAGGAGACACACCATACCCCAGCCCCATTCGACATGGTGTCCGGGGTACCCAAGCACACATTCAAGACCATGGCGGACGCATACTGGGGATACCACCAGGTGGAGCTAGACGAGGAAAGTCGCGACCTGACCACATTCATCACCCCCTGGGTGAGATTTCGTTACCGACGTACCCCCATGGGACACTGCTCCGCCAGCGATGCGTATACCCGACGATTCGACGACGCCATCCAGGACATCCAGAGGAAATACAAGTGCGTGGACGACACCCTGCTCTACGACGACAGCATCGAAGGAGCTTTCTGGCACGCCTACGACTTCCTCGAAACCTGCGCAGCTAAGGGCGTCACCCTGAAGCCGGAGAAATTCCAGTTCGCAAGAAGAGAAGTGGACTTTGTGGGCTTCAACTTGGGCTGGGAGGCCTACAAGCCAACAGAAGAACGTTTGGCGGCCATCAAGAACTTCCCGATGCCGTGTCAGCCCTCTATCACCGACATAAGGGCGTGGTACGAATTCGTCAACCAGCTGGCACCCTTCCTCGCAACAGCCCCCATCATGAACACATTCAGGGAGCTCCTCAAGAAGCCAACGAGGAAGTTAGTGTACTGGGATGAGACACTCCGCACCAAATTCCATCACGCTCAGGACACAATCTGTCAATTAGCAAAGGACGGGTTGGCCTACTGCGACAGGAGCCGGCCCACAGCAGCGATCACTGACTGGAGCAAAGAGGGCATAGGGTTTGTTATTCTGCAGCAGTATTGCGTGTGCAGCTCCGCCGCCACACCCTTATGCTGCACGAGCGGGTGGCGCCTGGCGCTATGCGGCAGCCGCCATCTCACCGCCGCTGAAGCTGGCTACGCCGCCATGGAGGGGGAAGCCCTCGCGGTAGCCTGGTGTCTCCAGAAGGCGAGGCTGTTCCTGCTGGGGTGCCCCAACTTCACCGTCATGACAGACCACCGCCCATTAACCAAGTTGCTGGGGGATCAGGCCCTTATGGAAATCTCCAACCCCCGTCTCTTCAGTCTGAAGGAGAGAACCCTGCAGTACCGCTTCAGGGTCAAGTATCTGCCGGGGAAGCGTAACAGTGCGGCAGACTTCCTATCACGATACCCCACCTTGAAAGCCGATCCCAGCACCCACGACGTGGACCTCGACGAGGACCTCACCGACGCCATGGCGGCTGCTGTCTTGGCAGCAGTAGAGCACGACAGCTGCGTCGTGGACGAGGCGAGTGTCAGACATGCCGCCGTCAGCGACCCCGTGTATCAGCTGCTCATGGCCAGGGTCCTGGCCGGGGACTGGGCCGACAGGAAGTCCCAGGAAGTTGCATGCCTTCGGCCCTTCTACGGTGTCAGGGAGAGGCTGGCCGTCGTCCAAGACTTAGTGACATACACATTTGAACAGGGCAACGTCCGCCTAGTTATACCGGAGCCCCTTCGTCAGCAGGTGGCTGCCAACCTACACGCGGGGCACCAAGGCCTGGACTCCATGCAACGACGAGCGCGCCAGACGGTATACTGGCCTGGACTCGAGGGGGACCTGCAGTATCGCCGCTCCTTGTGCGAAGAATGCGACGTTCATGCACCATCCCAGGCCGCAGAGGAATTCATCATCACGCCACCCCCCGAGTACCCCTTCCAGATGACGGTAGCAGATATGTTCCATGTACATGGCCTACGCAGATAGGCTCACAGGTTGGCTGGTGCTGGCCCACTTCCCCCACGGTACCTCCTTCCTCTTCACATCAAGACCCAGCTACGTCGCTACTTCGCCAGGTGGGGGGCCCCAGAGCAAATCTCCACGGACGGGGGCGCTAATCTGGCAAGCGAGGAAATGGGGGAATTTTTCAAGTTGTGGGGCGTGTCCGTGCGACTATAAATCTGCCAGTACCCGCAGTCCAACAACGCAGGGCAGGAGGCCACGTCAAGGTTGGGAAGCGGATAATAATGGCCAACACGGGCAGCGGCGGCAACCTCGACACGGACAAGTCCTCTTTGGCTATGCTGCAGTACCTCAACACACCCCTCCGCGGAATGAATAAGTCACCCGCCCAGATGGCAGCAGGCAGGCAGCTCCGAGACGGCGTACCTACGGCCCGCTGGCACCTCACGGTAGACAAATACTGGGGGGCAACCCTCCGGCATAGAGAACGTCAGGTGGCTGACAATTGGTGTCGCCCTCACCGAGAACGGTACCCCTCCCAGAAAAATGCTTCCCCAGTCATCAACCCGGGCTCCCATGTAACGAGTGCAAAATCAAGCCACCAAGCTGTGGGACCGTACCGGTATCGTGGCGGAAACGCTCCCATACCGACAATACCTAGACAGACTGAACGGTAGCGGGCGCCTCTTCCTCCGTAACAGGAAGCACCTGCGACTCACATCATTGGGGCCCCAGCCAGGGCGAGCCTCACCTGCCACGCATCCAGCCCCTCCCACGCCCAAGCAGCCACCGGTCAGCCACCCTACGCCCAGCCCGCAAGCAGTGCGGGAGTCACGCCCATCACGTCACGCCAGGAGGCCAGCTTGGATGAATGACTACATATGTGTCTTTGACTGTCATACACCCCTCCCCTCTTATGTGTAATCATGTACATTACAGCAGCATCTGTTTATTTTGTTTTATTGGATCTGTCCCATTACTCTGTCGCATGCATCCAATTTAATCCATGTATACCCATGTATTAATCTCGGGGGGGGGGGGGGGGGGGGGGGGGGGGGGGGGGGGGGGGGGATGATGGAGTACCTGCTATTGTTATGATATGTTTTCCCATGGCGAGCAGGTGCCAATTAAGTGAGCCGGTTGGAGACAGCAACTGGCGTCAGTATGTAATTGAGGACCTAATAAACCACACGCCTCTACCACCGTGTATCTCTTGTCCCACCTTGACATCCAATAAATAAGATTGCCATTGTTATTATATTCCCTATCATATGTATTGGTATTTTGGAAATATAGCCATAAATACATTAATATTAGCCTACTTTCTTAAATGCAATGTTAGGAATCCAAAAAGAAGCATGAACAATAAGGCTGATGGTCCAAGATCATAACTACAGGACAGCATCACATATACACTCAGGAGTCTCCAGGTGACGTCACAGAGCACAGCAGCTCCCGGCACCATGCGCAGTAACTCACCTTATCTTATTCCATCTTGGTTTGACTATATAGCATTGTTCAACCTCTCGACGTATCAATTAACACTTTCCTATCTGTATAGTTTGAGCACTGAGCCTACCCGAGACCCAAGGTGTCTGGGAGCGCTCGACAGTGCGAAAAATTTATTCTTTCGAAAATTCAGCAATATAAATGTTATGCCAACAACGTTCATTTTGCTGTCCTTTTTTCTATATGTTTATATTTTATGGTGAAATAGTCAAAACAAGAGTCCCAGCCCTCTAAATACGAAAATATGTGAGTTATTTAACGAAAAAGAAAAATCTTTTTTTATATTTTCGTTCGTAACCCAAAAACTATGAAAGTCAGGCAAATGAATTATTTTTTATGAGAAAGCCAACAAAATTCACAAAATATCGACATATAAAACAATGGAAAACGAATAAGTCCAGCTGGTGAAAAATTGATAGAAAAAGAGGGTAAGAAACAGAGCGCTCTGCCCGGTGTATGGTGAGAATTACCCTAGAAAAAAAAAAAATTAAGAGCCCTATCTCGGTTATTTTTCATAGAAATTACTTTGTAAATATACGAAAATGTAGAGGAAAGGTTGAGGAATAAAGTGAGTCAAGAAAAATGGCTTTGGTAGCGGCAACAGTTTCATTTTGACGTTATAAGTTGATCGAAACGAAAAAAAAAGTTACTGTTGTCAACATTATCGTTCGTCCTCCCACTCCAGTCGAAGTAGTTCCATGGCTTGCTTGGTTGGGGGTAAGGTCCTTCCAAGAAAAGTCATAATCCATTAGCAGCCTCCTTATCTTGGCATCTTCTGGAGATTCAGAGCCCTGCCTACAATTTAACTCTCTCGTGGGATGCACTAACGCGTCTCGCGCTACTTTTACCGTAAAACCTTCGTGAATGCATATTGGAAAAGTGTTTTCCCGTGACGTCACTATGTAAACAAACACACAAATCTACAGGAACTACTTGGCTGGCGTATTGATACCAGAGTTAAGCTGGCCTCACACTAGGCATTTTTTTTTCTCGAGCAGCGAGCCGTTGCTGCCGAGAATGAAAAACCGGGAGCTTTTAGCTCGAGATTCTTGCTTCCGAACAGGACGGAAAGCAGCCAGCACGAGCCGCGAGCCACAGCATAGTGTAAACAAACAAGATGGCTGCTGCTGATAGGACGTACTCTCCTGAGCCACTCTTGAACCCACACAAACGTTTTTGTTACTCTTGCATTCACGTAAGTTTCCGAGAAATAAACCACTGCAGCACATCTTGTGCAACAGTCCGACAATTTCTGGGCGCCATGATGATATCAGATGATCAGTTTGTTTACTTTTTCCTACGGCTCCTCGAAACCACGAGTTCCTAGTGTGACGATACACACTTTTGCTCGCGAGCATCGGCTGGATGCTGGCCAAAACCACGAGCAAGAAATGACTAGTGTGATACCAGCTTTACACAGTCCAAGGTATGATCTGGAGTTTTAGCCTATGCAAATCGCTACTTGTCCGAAAATAAAAAATTATTATTAATATGGCTTAGTTTTTCCATACCTCTGAGTTTCAAGTAGACTCTTCTCGGGCTGGTTCTCAGGGATTAATCCTGAGGAAAAATAATAATAATGATAATAATAGTAAAAATATAATGATTAAAAATATATTTATGCATATATATATATATATATATATTAAATATATATATATATATATATATATATATATATGACTTTATTTGAGAAACTGTCTTATTTAAAAAATTTATGATGCTGAAAGAATACTTTTCATTTTTGAATTTCGTAGATAAATAGATCTTTGCTGGGTCCAATTTGGGCATTCAATAAGTAAATGCTGTACTGTCATGGGTGTTTGACGTCTGTTACATTAAGTGACCATGCGAGAATTTTGTGTGTCCTATACGTAGCCGTTAGGATCACCTCTTTTGATCTTCCCTCCTGTGAGGATATCCTCAATGCATACACTTCAGTTTTTAAGTTTATTTGTTGTTGGCACTGAGGCCCATTCTCTTTTCCAATCCTGGTAAGTCAATGGTTTAACGAGTCTGCATTTTCATTTCCTTTTATTCCCACGTGCGCTGGGAAGCAACATATTTCTATTGATAAGCCTGATTGGAGGAGTTGATGAATTTTTATTTGTATTTCCTGCACTATTTGGTTTACTGATTTATACTGTCTTATAGCATTTATAGCGCTACGTGAGTCACTGAAAATAACAGACACTTGCTTTTGCCTCAGATATATCAAGAGCCATCTGCATGGCTATGACTTCAGCAGTAAATACTGATGATATTAAAGGTAGGCTTTTTTTATTAACATATTTTTCGAATATGCAGATGCTCCTACTCCAACATTATTTTTGGAGCCGTCTGTATATACCATAAATTTGTTTCGCATGTTGGCGGTACATTTCTGTACTTGTCATTTGCTTTTTGAGTAGGTAAGACAGGGAAGTACATATCTTTATTCGATCTAAAATCCACGGTGGTGGCAATTCCATTGGTGGGTCAAAAATTGGATCCATGTTATGCAAGTTCATCATGTATTTAGCTCTTTTTGGGAAAGAGCTAGTACTATTAGCTGCTGTTACTGGATTGCAGTTTTGAAAGCAGTCAGCTGCAGAAGACGATCCCGCTTGCATTGAAAGACCTCTTCGTATTGTTAACAAATTACGGTGATATTTTAAGGGCAACACACCTACCTCTACCAAAAGCGAGCTTGCAGGGGACGATCGGAAGCTCCTGTGCACAATTGCACGCCTTCATGGTGCACTCCCTCTTAATGGAGAGAATGCCTTGATGAAGTCATTGGCTTCAGCACGGCATATCATTCCCGTGCTGAAGCGTGGAGACGGGCAAGAGGGCTCTCGAACTGGGGAATTTTTGTTTTTCCTCAGTTTGACTAAATTTCTCTCATCCTATTTCTATTACTTATAATTGTTTCATTCTTCTTCATATTTATCAACTTTCTCCAACCTTGCTGTCAAACTCTTACCCATTTCACTGTCCAGATGTTTTTAGGGGACATCATATCCGGGATTGGAAATTTTTTCAAAATCAATTGTGGGAGCTGTGGTGGTCTTGCCAACTACCCGATAATGTTTGGACACCTTGGAATGTCAGTATTTCCATACTGGCATGCGGGACTATTCTCCAACCAAAACTTGGCCTTCAGATTCCAGGGGTTGGCCGGTTTCATAGAGATAGGACTCTCGGCATTCTGTCCGGTTTGCCTGCCACTATGATTCGAGTGGATGATTGTATTCCTGGTAAATGCTCTCCAGTCCTATCAAGTGGGTTTGGCATACACTTGAGCCACTCTAATCATAGTGGTACCATCCCTTTGTGGTAGGGTAGGGAGTGGACAATTGGGAAGCAGCTCTCGCAGTGTCATTGGTGGAGAAATTAATTTCATGAAAGGATAAGGGGTTCTCTTTTGGGATGTCAGACAGTCTAATTTTTTTTCTTTCCCCCAACTAATTTAATGACGGAAATTAATGTTTCTAATACCCTGGATCGAATGGCGAACCTCAGACACTGTTGACGACCTCTGCTAATTTCAATTAGGGAAAAATCTGTTGATGACCTCGGAACTAGGAAGGACCATTCTATTGATATTCCAAAATTGAGTAATCTGGGTAACCGCAAGGAAACTTCGAATCCTTCATGTTACCCAAATTCCAATAGAGACAAATTATGATAATATATATAAAGAATTTAAGTGTTATGGATCTATAACAGAAATAAGAATGAAACTGGAAGATACAAAATGGGATTCATGGATATCTTACAATAGTCACGATGAAGCATTTAATGCAATATGTAATATTAATAATATCAAAATAAATAACTTTGAATATAATGGCTGCTCTTTGCGACAAGGTACCAAAGGATTTGGATGTTTATAGACCTGCGGACTGGTTTGAAAAAGATGCTGATTTAGTTATGCCTTCCCAGAGGAAGCCAAAACCACCGATGTGGCTTGTAGCTGAATCTCAGGGGGTTACAGGGAACTATTTCAAAATATGCAAATTAATTCAGAAAAAAGTAGGAACTATTGCACCGGGAGATATATCTCGTTTTGGAAAAAATATTTACCTTATCCATGCCAAATCATGCACACAGTCTGTAATACTATCCAACCTTAAAACAAATGATGATGATATTAAGTTAGATGTCAAACCCCACCTAAAGTTTTAGCTACGGAAGGGGAAGAAGTAGTTTTTAACAAAGATCTGTATGAATTTTACAGAGGAGGAGATACTGGCCATGTGTCCACTAAATGTATGGAAAGTACACAAAGTCCCGGGTACATCAATGATTATCCTTACTTTCCAGGATGCTGATGTACCTTCCCGTATTATTATTGAAAATGAAGTTATTAAAAGTTCGACCATTCAAGCAGAAGCCACTGCAATGTTTTAATTGTTTTAAATTTGGACACCCGTCAAAAGTTTGCAAAAACGAAAAAATGTGTGGTATTTGCTCTAAATCTTACCATGGAGAATGTGCACTTGATGCCAGGTTTAAATTGCAGCTCAAATCATAAATCCACTGACCGGAGCTGTGAGCTGTATAAGTCGGAAAGAAGTGCCCTAAACAAATCCAATTTAGGAACATATAAGTGTGGGATATGCCAAAAAGACTATTAGATAAATCAAGTAGTTATGCAAAGGCACTAAAATCAAACCCAAACACCTAGCACTGCAATAGTTCTATAAAAAGAAATATACCATCCAATGATAAAATGCTGCATGATGAGGTAAGCATATTGCCTTCTGAGGCTTTGCCACAATGTATTAACAGTGGGGCATTGCCCACCTCCCCGTACAACCTTCGTCCCCCATTACAATTAAGTAGTACAAAAACCTCTCTCAGGCCATGTCCTTGCCTGATTTGATGGAGGTTCCACTTAGAACCAACTTGCCTGGTGCACCTGTTTTGGGGAAGGTGCAAAAACCTAGAAAACCCACCACCTATTATAAAAAAGCAGAGAGAGAGCTCCATCTTTCTCTCACCCCCTTCCATCAGAAACAATTATTTAAAAGCTATGACTTCAAATAAATTTAATGTTTTATCTTGTTGATGTTTTCTGATCAACTGGAAGATAACTTGAATAAATCAGAAATTCAAGTTGAGGTCCACATCCGCCTCAACAAATAGATCAAAAGGACACAAAGAAAAGACAAACGTAAAACCCAATATATCAAGACCATCTCTAAAGAAACCTACAGGAAATAATGTTAGATTAAAAGTTGCCAGTGGGAAGACCTCACCCAAGATGTCTTCCAGAAGTGATCCATAGTTTTCTCCTCCATTTGCAGTGGAATTGTCAGGGTTTGAGGGCCAAATAGAGAAGAACTTAAGCTACTAATTCCATGGAAAATAAATTTCCCCCATAATTGTATGTCCTACAGGAGAGCTAAGCTTGATGCTACTACTCCTTGTCCTCGAGAAGTATATTAGCTATAAGAACACCATATAATCAACAAGCAGGGAGCCATGGCGGAAGTCTCATTTACGTTCGTCGAGATGTTCCCCAAATATCTTTGTCTATTCGTACACCTCTGCAGGCAGTTGTTGTACAGATTGATATAGGAAGAAAATATACAATATGCTCTCTGTACCTACCTCCAAATGATAATATTTTGTATGATAATTTAGTAGAGGTGATCAACAGCTCCCCCAACCTTTTCTCTTACTGGGAGATTTGAATGGTAGACATCCTTTATGGGGCGATGTTTTAGCAAACACAAGGGGCAATATTATATCATCAATTGTGGAAAAATGAGGATGTTGGACTCCTTAATACAGGAGAGCCCACACACTTTCATGTCCAGACAGGTACCTTGTCATGCATTGACCTTTCATCACAAGCTCTAATTGCCTTCTCGATTTCGATTGGAGGACATTAGATGATTGGCATACTAGTGATCATGCCACCAATCATTATAAACACCAACAATGGTCCACCTTTACAGAGATCGCCACAATGGAATCTTGACAAGGCAGACTGGGGTAGATTTCGTGAGCTAAGCGAAATTGAAGGGATGCAGAAACAGTTTGAAAATATTGATGATGCCATAGACATGCTGAATGGAACCCTTCATACAGCAGAGTCAATCAATTCCCAAAACAACAGGGTTATTCAAACGACGACCAGTCCCATGGTGGTCTTCAGAACTAACTGCCCTGCACAGAGCCACAAGAAGGTCTTTAACCCGATTGCGCAGACGCCGTACTGAGGAGAATTAATTACATACAAGAAATGTAGAGCACAGTTCCGTCGTGCCATGAAAGAAGCTAGGCATCAGTCTTGGGTGTCTTTTGTTTTCTCCATTAACAGTAGAAACACCACCATCTTCTGTGTGGAGGAAAGTGAAAAAGATAGCAGGCAAATTCACCCCCAACCACCACCAGTGTTGAAGGTGAATGATCAGTGTGTGACTGGAGCAACTGACGTTAGCAATGCCCTGGCTGATCATTTCTCAAATGTATCACGCAAGTGTGAAGCAGCTCCTGGTCACCAGTTTAGGAGCAATGAAGAAAAGAAAATTTTAAATTTTGCAACAGGAAGGGAAGAGTCATACACTCTCCTTTTACTGAAAGAGATTTGACTCTGCACTTGCTACGTGTAATGATACAGCCCCTGGACCCGATGGAATTCCATATGCAATGATTAAACATGTACCTGTTAATACCAAGTTGTTTATTTTAAGCATTATTAACAGAATATGGCATGATCATAGTTATCCAAGTGTTTGGGAACTAGCCATTATTTTAGCCTTTTTAAAAACCCGGTAAGGATAAGATTTTAGCTGCAAACTACGACCAATTGCATTGACATCTTGTTTATGTAAGATCATGGAGAAGATGGTCAATGTAAGACTGGTATTGGTACCTGGAAAAGAAGGGTATTTTATCACCTATCCAGTGTGGATTTAGAAAAAGCATTCAACGACTGATGTGTTGATGCGACTGGAATCCTCTATTGTGACGCCTTTGCTTCTAAAACAACACCATGTAACAGTCTTTTTTTGATCTTGAGAAGGCATATGATACTGCATGGAGATATGGTATACTTAAAACCATTCATGAATGGGATTACGAGGAGAGTTACCATTGTTCATTCAATCATTTGTTTCACATAGATTTTTGTTTCAAGTGAGAGTGGGGGAAACTCTATCAAAAGAGGAAATGTCAGGAAGAAGGAGTTTCCCAGGGTAGTGTGCTAAGTGTAACACTATTTGCACTAGCCATTAATGGGATATCCTCTCATTCCCCAAGATATTCTCTCAACATTATTTGTAGATGATCTCTTCATATCATTTGCTGGATCTAGAATGTCGATGGTTGAAAGAAAACTACAACTCTCAATTGACAAAATTATTCAGTGGGCTGATATGAATGGGATTTAAGTTTTCGACAAACAAAACTACTGTTGTCCATTCTGTCGTATCCGGGGAGTACATCCAGACCCCCCGGATATATACATCAAAGGCCAAACGGATCCCATGTGTAAGTGAAGCTAGATTTTAGGTTTGACATTTGATTGCAGGTTGACATGGGTTCCTCACTTAAAGGCGTTAAAAGTTTTAATGTCTTGAGGCTCTGAATCTTTTAAAAGTATTGTCCCATACATCATGGGGGGTAGACCGCAAAACTATTTTTAAAATTATACAAGGCCTTAATTTTTTCAAAATTAGTTATGGGTGTGAAGTATACTCCTCAGCCACCCCAAGCCGATTAAAGGTATTAGATTCTATACACCATGCTGGTATTAGATTGTCTACAGGAGCGTTTTAGAACTTCGCCTCCTACCCCAAGTCTCCTTGTCGACGCTGGAGAATTAAACTTTAGACCTTTACCGAAAGTCTTCTATTATTCGTTATTGGTTTAGGTTGCAAAGATTCTTCCCAATTCTTTAGCCTGTCAGACTGCAAACTTTGTAAGGCATTGTGATATTTTGAGTTACACCCAAAATCTCCTCAACCTTATGGTTTTTCGGGTAAAACAATTAATAAACGGTCTTGATATAGCCAGAAATAGAGTTCTTCCATTTAGGATATCACCAAACCCCACCCCTCCTGGAAATTACCAGATATATCTTTTTGTAAATATTTTTATTGGTATAGAAAAACAAGAACATGACTGAATTAGAAGCCAGGTCTCTCTTTCATGAACATGTCGAAGAACATAGGGAATCGACTTTTATATATATACAGATGGCTCCAAATCTGATGCTGGCGTTGGATTTGGAGTATATAGTGGTTCTTTATTAATTGTAGAGGTGCACTTCCTCTAGTATCTTCCATATTTACTGCAGAACTATATGGCATATTAACCGCTATTGAGAAATAGCATTAAAAGAGGGCAATTTTTACCATTTTTAGTGATGTAAGAAGTGTCCTTCAAGCTTTAGAAGTTTTTAATTCTAGTAACTCTTTGGTTTTAAAGATTTTAGAGTGGCTTTTTATTATTGGTCTGAAAGGCATAACAGTTGGATTTTGTTGGGTTCCAGCACACGTAGGTGTGTGTGGAAATGAGGAGGCAGATTCACTGGCAAAGAATGCTGCAGCTGAGTTGCTACCAAGAAGGTATCCCATTCCCTGTAACGATTTTTTTACCTACAGTTAAGAATTTTATTTATAATAATTGGCAAAAGCATTGGGAAAGCTTAGCTGATAATAAGATGAGAGAAATCAACAAATGTTATATCCCCTTGGAAATATAACGTGATTGCCCCGAAAGTGGGAGACTACTCTTTGTCGTCTCCGAATTGGTCACACTCGGATGACACATGAGTTTTTGCTAGCTGGCCAACACCAACCATATTGTGACGACTATTTGATACCCTTGACCGTGAAGCATTTGTTGACTGAATGCCCCACTTATAGCACGGAAAGAAATAGATATCTGTTTGAGGCTCGAGGTGAGGATGGCAGGTTCATCCTTGCCAAGATTCTTGGACATGATGCGTCATACAATGCAAGTGGCATTTTTAGATTTATTTCAGAAGCAGGTCTTCTGAAAGCTATTTAACTTTTACAATGATATTTGCTTTTATGGTTTTAATTGCATAAAATTTTATTCTTTATTTATAATAAACGATATCGGCGTCAATGACCTTCGATGTCAGGATGCCAGAGAACTTCCAATCATTCATTCATTCATTCATGGTGCACTGCATCGAGAGTTTTTAATGCAGATTCTGTTATGGATAAGACTGCTGCCGTATATATCATTAATAAAATGTCTTGCTTTGCTCCCCAATTAGTGTGTGATAACTTTTTTAATATGGCAAGGGCTTTGATGCCCTTGGCTTTAATGTATTTGATGTGCTCTTTTCAACTTAAAATGTTGATCAAATATCACTCCTAGATACTTAATTTTTTTTACAAAATTGTATTTCAGTGCTATAAAGGCGAATTTTGATAGTTTGGTTCTTCAGCCACCTTTTGTCTTTGTAGAAGATGATTGCTTTTGTTTTATCAGTTGAAAATTTAAATCCAACTGTATTTGTCCAACTCCATATATTTGAAATGGCAGTACTGAGAACTCTCTGAGCATGTCTCAAAGTACTACTCGTATAGTAAATAAGTCATCAACATATAAACTTTTTACACCACTTGGTAAATTTATAGTAATGTCATTGATTGCTAAAGCAAACAATGTACAGCTCAAAACACTACCATGAGGGATTCCTTCTTCCAGTTTATAGGTTACTAAGTAGGAATTTTCTACTCTTACTTGAAAAGTTCTGTTTGTTAAAAAGTTCTTAATAAATATTGGTAAGTGGCCTCTTAGTCCCTTGGAGTGGAGTTTCTGCATGATGTTATGTTTCCATGTTGTATCGTATGCTTATTCTATGTTAATTTCTTTTGTTCAAAACCTTTTTTGATATGATCTTCTAAATGTGTTAAGGGATCTAGGGCTGATCTGCCAGCTATTGAACCAGATTGTGTTGGTATTAAGATGGATTCTTTGGTTATTACATACGTTAATCGTGCATTAACCATTTTTTCTAAGATTTTGCATAGGCAACTTGTTAGGGATATCGGTCTATAATTTGATGGATTACTTGCATCCTTTCCTGGTTTATTTATTGGAATTATTATGGCATGTTTCGATTTATCAGGAAAGACACGTTTCAGCCAGATACTATTATAAAATTTTAATAAATATGATTTAGCTATAAGAGCTAATTTTTCTATCATTTCAAATGATATTTTATCATAACCTGGTGCGGAGAGATGACAAGAGTTGATGGCATTATCTAGTTCATCCATGTTAAAAATATAATTATATTCCAGGTCTTCAAGTTTCAAAATTGAGTATTATATTTTCTTTTTGTTTTCCGATATTTTGAAAATGTATATCTAGGCTGGAGTAAGCACTTATGTTTTCAAAATGCTTTCCAATTATATTTGATATTTCATAAGTATCGCGGTATATTTTTCCATTTAAATGTATTGCACTTCTTGGAGGTCTTATATGTTTTCTGTTGATTTTCCTTATCTTTTGCCAGATAACCCTTAGATTAGATTAGATTATAAAATTTTTGGCACATAGCCAAGCGCCGGAGCCGAGGGCCATTCAGCGCATATATATCTTTAAGAATAAAAGTCACTGTCGTACAAACAAACATACACACAACCGATCTAACATAAAAATCATTCATTCATAAAAACCAAACAAGAAACCTAAAACAATTAAGAGAAAATTACAATTCATAAAAAAGACCAATATCTTTTTAGTCATATTTGCTTCCTGAGCACCAAAAATTCACCTAAAATATCGCAAGAGACTTATTTGCCAGCAAACAAGCTCTATGTTTGTTTTCCAAAATGAGGCCACTCCACCATCCATTGGCACCAAAAAAAAAAAACTATAGCACAGTCAAATCCACATGACAAGTGGAACAGCGAGGAACCTGCCTATCCGCTCACTCATCATTAGATACCCGTGAGTATATTTAGCGTGGCCAGCCAGATAACCCTTGTTATATAGTGGTTTAATGTGGTTAATTGTTATGTTTGTTATAACTATATTTATTTTATTAGGGTTTTGGGCCGAGTGTTGAGTGATTTAAGGCGAATTTTGAGTCTGTTTAGATTGCGACCCAATATATGTTTTACTTTACTTTACTTAAGGTTGTTAAGGTTGGGCTCCACCACAGGAATGTGATTTGGTTTTTGGAATACTTTTATCTCCAGCATTTATTATGAAGTTTGAGAAGGATTCACATGTAGTATTGTGATCTTCGTTACGTGGGTGGGAATGGTGGTATGTTTCGTTTGTGTGATAGGAATATTTATCCCAGTTAGCTTTTTTAATATTATATCTTGTAGGTGGCAATATTTTGATATTACTTAAGTAGTTCAGAATGGTTGGGAAATGGTCACTTGTGCATGAATCGTCTAGGACGTTCCATTCAAATTTCTCGGCTAAATCATTTGAACATAATGAAATGTCAATTGAAGGAAAGGTTATGTGTGTATTTGAAAAATATGTTGGAACTTCACTTTCATTGAGACAACACAGGTTGTTTCATTATAGTTTTTTCTATGTTGATTTCGGAAGTGTCAGTGGGGTTATTAGTATCCCATAATGGATATGTGCATTAAAATCTCCTACTGTAAAGTAGGGTTCCTGTATTACTTTTGCTAATAAGTTCAGAAAAATCACTAAAATTTGGCATTGAAATTTGGTTGGTTATATAAATTACAAATAATGATTTTACTTGTCAGGCATATACAGTTAATTAACGTTATTTGATATGGCATAGATGGTATGTCAAAAGGTTCATATGTAATTATTTACTTCTGTTATACTTAAAAAGACAGTTGACTGCTTTATATCTGTTACTTGGATAAGCCTGTGTCTACATTTCATGTCCTGTGTTGGATATATGTTAAGTAATTTGTTTTCTAGTATTGCTGCTGAGGATTTTTGTTGTCAGTTTTGAGGACTAGAATACTAGACCAGTTATCTGGTCCCAAAGAGGTCAATCAAAATGTACCAATGTTGGGATTAAGTCAGTAACTTTTTGTTTCTTTTGGTCCTTGTTTTATGTACGTTGCTTGTCTATTATGCTTTTATATTTTTCTGTATTGATGGGAGGATTATTTGTCTTTAATTTAGAATTATTGTTCATCATACATGGTTCCATTGTTACGATATTGGAGTTTACCAATTGATTTTTGTTTCTTTCTTTTTTATTTATGCACTCTATTTGGTTTTCTGGCTCTGCTACTTCACTTGGAACAGGGTGTTCCTTTGTATCATTTATAGTAGTTTCAGTGCCGAGGAAATTCGGGAGTGACGTGCCAATAGTCATCAACTGTGCCGTAGTTTTTCCATCATGGGGCCCAGGGGTACTTCAAATCAGTATTTCAATATTCATAAATTTTGAGTTTTATACAAAAAAGAAAAGAAAAAAAAAAATCTTGAAAAGATATCATTGGCCCTTCGCGAAGTTAAATCTTCCGCCAATGGCACAAGTGAGAAAGGACTCCCAAATGTCCGCATCCCTACCTTACCCCAAAGGGGGATGGCATAACATGATTAGTATGGCCCAAGTGTAAGCAGAACCCACTTGCTAGGACTAAGATTATTACGATAATACAATTATCCCCATCCTAATCATATTATGGGCAAACTAGATAGAATGCCGAGAGCTCTATTCCTAGAACCAGGCGCCCCCTGGAATCCGTGGTCCGGCTCTACAGAATAGTTCCGCCTGGAAAACCAGGTCTGAACATTGTCAGGTAGATGATGGATCTCTACCACAGTTCTCACTATTTAGCTTTGGATATAACTCCACGTTAAGCCATGATATGTTTTCTCATTTATTTGCTTTCAAAAATTTTGGCAAAAATGGAAAGTCCACAAAAGTTAACTCGAAAATATATAATGTTATATGGGACTCTTGGGTTCGAACCTGGGAAGAGATTCCTGAGGTTCGAGAGCCCCCTCACCACGTCAAGGTGGTTCCCATAATGAGGGGGGCGAAAATAAAAATAAAATTTATTACCTTACACGTAAGAAAAATTTCAGTAAATTTTACGTAGAGCTACATCAGTCAAGTAGGAAGGGGGTAGGGTAATTTTACGTACTATTACGTCAATTGGATATGAAAGTGTTAAGAAGCCTTTAAAAGATAACATCAGGAACATCAGGAAATGGAATGATTGGATGTTGGAAGGGAAGAAAACATTTACGAAAGGAGGGAGGATGAAAGCTCCAGGTTTACCTATACTGTGTTTGTGGGTGAAAGAATCATGGACAGATGATAAACATGTGATAATAAAAGCATTTAAAATATGTTGAATAATTATTCAAAATTTAATGTTGAATATCAAAGCTTTGGATGGAAGTGAAGACAATGTCTTATACGAAGATGCAGGAGATGAAGATGAAAAGATCAAAGATCTGGAAGTTGATCATGATGACTGGCTTGATGACTAAGAATTCTGAGCCTTATTTGATGATACGCACATGGAGAGCGATTTTCCAGGATTGTAGTTCATTAATTTTATGCATTGTTTTATATTAATAAATTTTCACTTACCTGTGTATGCTAAACTAAAAATAATAGTTCCAGTAACAACTGTTTCTTTAACAGAGTAAAAAAAAAAAAAAAAAAAAAAAAAAAAAAAAAAAAGTAAAAAAATCTTCGTTATTGTGCTTTAATCAACTGATTTGGGAATTATAAATGGTTAGTCTATACCAGTTAAACATCTTGTATAAACCTAAATAATGCAAATGGCCCATGATCGCTCTTTTGTATTTTACAATACAATAGTAATATGAGAATACATACAATATTACTTGATACAGTGAAGCACAAGTAAAGCATAACTTTTTAAAAGACTTATTGATTTCCTCCGGTAGTAACTATCGCAATCAGCTGATTTTGGAAAACATAGAATTGAATTGAATTTATAAAATTTGTGGCCATTTGCCACGCATTGGAGCAAAATGCCATTCAGCACATATATATCAACTGGATATATTTACCAATAAAAGGTACACCACTTATATAATTAATCCAAATTATTAAAATCATTCATATTAAAATACTCAATTAAATATCATAAAAACAACAAATGGATTTCCTTAAGAAATTTAAAATATCTCCTCTGCAGGAGCACCCTCTCCTAAAATATCTGACGAAGGTGTTTGTGGTGAAAACCAAACCGACGTCTATGATTAAAATAAAGAGGACAGTCAACAAATATATGCCTCACTGTAATGCCAACATTACAATTGGAGCATTGAGGAACCTGCCTCTCTGCTCCACTAGTTAAAAAAAACCTGTGTTAAAAACGTATGCCCTATACACAGACGTGTTAAAACTATACTAGATCTTCTATCCATCCCAACAGAAGGTGACCAGGATGAACAGAAGGTCTTATCAATTTCAGCTTTAAATTACTATTTAAGTTGGACCAGTGATTCTGCCACTTAGTCCTACAAAATGATTTAATAAAAAGTTTAAATCTTCACAGGGAACCCTCACAGAGTGGGAAGCCCGGGAGGAAGCTGCCTCCTAAGCGGCTGTATCAGCCAACTCGTACCACGAATTCCCCCATGCGAGGGAACCCAACAAAACTTCACACTGATGTGTTTTCGAGAACGCAGGAGGACCAGCCAATCCTGCACCTCTTGAACGAGTTGATTAGATGGCATCAACTTCTGGAGTACAGCTAGGGAAATCTGGGAATCACAATAAATAATATACGAGTCCCCAGTGCAACCTATACTAAAAATAAATTTCAAAACGCTAAAAATAGCATAAATCTCAGCATTAAAAATTGAGAACTTAATAGGGAGTCCTTTTTTTTTTTTTTAATAATTGTTCTCTCACCGACGATGACAGAACATCCAACTCCATTTCCTGATTTTGACCCATCTGTATATACAGCAATCGAGTTACTATGCTCAGAAACATGGGCCAAGAAGCTACTTTTAAGCTGAACTTTTTGTTGTCTCTAACTTGGCAAATATCTAAAGGAGGCCTACACCAAGGAGGGAATTTAGAAAATGTAGTTTCCATAACCAGTGCAGGAATAAGGCCTACCTCTCTCGCACTGATGTTTAATCTAACTTCAAGGGGCTTAGGCAATGTAGGTCTAGTTGGTGCTCTGTAAACAGGATGTTTTATATACTTAAAACAATTGGATTAGATTGAGAGGTTAGTGCTCGTGACAAATATCAAGACCCTGTTCCTCCCTCCAAATGAAAAGAGGAGGAAAACCAGAGTCTACATAAAGGCTCTCAACAGGAGACGTTTTAAAAGCACCTGTACGAATACGCAATGCCATATCCAGCTTGCCTAACAAGGTCTTACATGCCGAGGTATAAACCTGAGATCCATAATCAATCTTACTCAAGCATAGGGCCTGATAAATTCTTAATAAAGTAGTACGGTCAGCTCCAAAATTCAGGTTACTAACAACTTTTAGAATATTGCACCGTTGTTTAACATTAACTGCAGTCTCATTTAGATGTTCAGCAAAAGTCAATTTTATTCCTAAATATTTGACTTTATCTTCATACAACAAGATAGAACCTTCTAAAAATTAGTTGGTTGGAATCTCTTCCCTTCTTTGTGTTTTATTTTTTTTTACAAAAACGTATAGCTTTAGTTTTCTCAGCAGAAAATTTTGAAACCTTTACTTTTTTTTTTATATTAGCCCAGGTAGTAGCAGCATTAAT
The DNA here is from genome assembly GCF_015104395.2 of Macrobrachium nipponense. Classification (NCBI taxonomy): domain Eukaryota; kingdom Metazoa; phylum Arthropoda; class Malacostraca; order Decapoda; family Palaemonidae; genus Macrobrachium; species Macrobrachium nipponense. Next base: position 1,743,698 of record NC_061109.1, read on the forward strand.
TGCAATCTGAATTTTAGTACAAGCTTCATCTGCAGTAGCTCTACTACACAAAACAACAATATCATCCGCGAATCCTTGACCAGTTACTCCAACAGGGAGATGTTCAAGTAAACCATTAATGGCAATATTAAAAAAGGTTGGACTAAGCACACTCCCTTGTGGAATGCCTTCCTTCTCCTGAAGATACTTTCTGATGAGAAGGTAGAGCCAATTCTAAATTTAACGGTACCGGTTCAGACAGGAAGTCTTTGGCAAAATTAAACATATTGCCACCAATACGCCATTCAACCAGCTGCATTAAAATACCTGCCCTCCAGGTAGTATCAAACGCTTTTTCCAGATCAAAGAACACAGCAATGGTTCGAGTTTGGACTGCAAAAGCATTCTGAATCTCACGTGTGGAGACATAATAAGGGGATCCAAAGTACTTTGTTTCTAATAACCATATCAGACGAAAATTCACCATTCGTTCGTAAATCTTGAAGACACAGCTGGTAAGAGCAATAGGCCTGTAACTTTTGGGATGACTAGGGTCCTTTCCGGGTTTTTTAAAAAAGGAACTATAACAGAGTTTTTCCACAACTGTATGAAGTTCCTGAGGACCAGAATTCGTTTAAAACATCGACAAAGATTTTTTTGACTCCAGAGGTAAATGAGAAATCATTGTATAAATATTCATCATTCGTTCTCCAGGTGATGTTGGAGATGACAATGGTAAGGCATATTCGAATTCAACAATACTAAGCGGAAGGTTACATGCTTCAGAGTTAGAACAAACAGGCGGATTAACTATAGTCGTGTTTCTAATATTGAGAAATTCAGGGGAGTAGTGACTGGGGCTTGAAATGCTTGAAAAGTGCCGAGCAAAGGCCTTTGCCACCTGTCTTACATCCGATATAACTACCAAGTTGATTTTCAAAATAGGTAAAGGAGCAGGGGAAAATTTCCCTAGTAATTTACGGATTCTATCCCAAACTAGAGAAAGTGGGCGAGTTATACTTTAATTCTGATATGTAGCTAACGAAGGACTCACTCCTTGCTTCTTTAAAAACTTGCTTTTGTTTGGCGAGGTTTTTCTTGTAAATTATTCTATTAACCAAGACAGGACGCCTTCGATATCGCTTGTAACTAGCTCTTGCAATTTTCCTAGTCAAAGGCACATATATGTTACTATTCCACCAAGGTACCAGTGGACGACGGGGTTTCCCTGATGTTTTAGGAATTGACATCATTGCCCCTCCAATCATTATACTAGCGAGATATTCATAGGCAGTTGAGGGGCAAGGAAATTCATTGGCCTTACGATTGACTTTCGTAGATTTTTCAAACAACTGCCAATTTGCCTCCTTTATCTTCCACTTGGGTAAAGATGGGGAGGGTGTATTTTGTACATACTTCAAGCTGGATGGGATAGTGGTCACTCCCAGAGATTTTCATCCACTGACCACTTATAGTCTAATCGTAATGACGACGAACATATTGTAAGATCAATTGCTGAACTAGAGTTATGGGCTACATCAAACCTTGTAGGAGAACTGTCGTTCATTAAAACTACATCATTACAATCTAACAATCTTTTAATTATAAGCCCACGGTGATCACACCTACCTTCCCCCCACAAAGTATGTTTTGCATTGAAATCCCCCATCAGAATGAAAGGATGGGGTAGTTGGTCTAAAAGTGATTGCAAATCTTCAATCTCTAATTGTCTTGGATTGCCAGCTCTTGTCCACCAATCGAGTTTCTAGGCCAGGTTCTAGATAAAGAGAGCACAGAGTGACCCATTTATTGATGAAAATCTGTGTTGCACAAGCTTGCAGTATGGAGTCTAATTTGATAACTTTTTGTGGTAATGGACTTGGCCGCAATAATACATGTACCACCATGAGAACGTTCATTTCCTACAGGTGGTGGAGATCTGTTGAAAAAATAAGTTTTTGTCCACAATTAGGAGAAACATTACCAAGTTTAGTCTCTTCCAAACAAAGGGCAGCTAAATTATGCTTCTTGAAAAGGACCCGGACCTGTTCTCTGTTTGAATGGAAACCTCATATGTTCCACTAACATAGAACCATTATTTACTATTAGTTTATTTTTTTTTTTTACTTTTCAGACTTGGAATGGGCTGGTCTGGAAAGACTTGGTCTTTGTTTTGCAGAGGAACTTGGCAGATCCTCAAGAGTCCTGCTATCTCCTCTCTTGGGAACCCTACTATGGTGTGGGGATATAGGTGGAGATGATGAAGGAGTAAGGGGTCTCTTATTTCTAAGAGGCACAGTCTCTGCAGCGTACACCTGAGCCTTATGAGGTGCACTGAACAAGGTTTCATTCTAGGGGACATACACCCAGATCAGGCATTTTACATCAGAAGCCCGAGAGACCTCCCAAAGAAGCCATAGGAGGCCCCATCGGGAGGGGACAAAGGAGCCTTCTTGGATGAAGGCAGAGAAAAAATGTACTTCGAGCTCAGAACGGGGATAGGTGAAGCTTTTGGCTTAGAAGTTGGCATCCTAGATTGATATTTTTTATTCGATTTCCAATTTTCACATCACTATAGTATTGAGGTTTTGGGAACAAAAAGTCTTTTTGCCTGGCCAGTACTTAGATGTCAGCATGAGCTTTCTCTATGGCTGCACTTCATTTTTTGAAATGACTCACATTCCTTTTGCCTTGCATTATGATTTCCCTTCAATTTATACATAATATTGGATTAGAACATTCGCCTTCATGCTTTTGTAATGAGCAGGTAGCACATAACTGGTTTCTAGTACACACCTTTGACGAGTGACCATATCCAAAACATATGAAGCATTGGAGTGGTCTATGCTTAAAAGGTCTAACACGAAATCTCTCCTTGTCAACATATACATAATCAGGAACTTGATAATTTTTAAAAGTGAAAATAATCATTATTGACCTTGGAACCTTGAAAATCTTCCACACTTTATCATCGCACATTTCCAGCAATTCCTCATCAGACAGTTCATATAGGTCTTCTTGACTGAATACCACTCCCGTAAAGCTGGCCTCACACTAGGCATCGAGCAGCGAGCCGTTGCTGCACGAGAATGAAAAAAACCGGGAGCTTTTAGCTCGAGATTCTTGCTTCCGACGAGGACGGAAAGCAGCCAGCACGAGCCGCGAGCCACAGCATAGTGTAAACAAACAAGATGGCTGCTGTGATAGGACGTACACTCCTGAGCCACTCTTGAACCCACAAACGTTTTTTTGTTACTCTTGCATTCACGTAAGTTTCCGAGAAATAAACCACTGCAGCGCCATCTTGCAACAGTCCGACAATTTCTGGGCGCCATGATGATATCAGATGATCAGTTTTGTTTACTTTTTTCCTACGGCTCCTCGAAACCACGAGTTCCTAGTGTGACGATACAACACTTTTGCTCGCGAGCATCGGCTGGATGCTGGCCAAAACCACGAGCAAGAAAATGACTAGTGTGATACCAGCTTAACATGATTAAAACTATAGTGTGGTTTGACCTCTTTTATCATATTAGTATTTTTCAGCTTAGAGATCATGTGACCTTGTCTATAAGACTTTGCATGAACCAAAAAACTGTTCTTTTCCAAATCTAGTAATATCTGAGTTGGTCATTGTTCCTACCAATGTTCTCAAATGTTTCCTGAAGTGAAAAAAGATTACAAAGTCTGATTTTGTTGAAACCAATCACCCACCTGGCAGGTAGAGGTGTCCATTACCTTACGTTTCCCCTCTGTAGTTTCCTGACTGACCCTAGCTGGATAAAAGGAATCTACTTCAATATTCTGGGGCATTTTATGTATTAATTACACACTTTAATTTTTCCTTATGTGAACACTTCCAAAGCATTCATGGCAATTCTTATGAGTAGTAACTCAATCCAAAACCCTCCAATATGCAAAATCTTCAGTTTCACAATGCTTAATAACTTTAATTTCACCATATCTTCCAAACATTTTCCATAAATGCAAACACAATTTAAATCTGAGGAGAGAGAATCAACATAAAGGATTCTCTCACCACTACTAGAACTTTCCATAGCCACATCCAAGGTCTTGCCATGGGTCGTCTTCTGTACAATTGAATTTTCTATAGGATTGTCCTTGTCCGTGCCAGAGGTCGAAGAGGAAGGGTAGTGTCAGGAGGTCGCATTGTCCGGGGAGTTTATCATAGGGTCGTTATTCATTAATCCTTAAGCAGAAATTTGAAAAAACCTACTGCAAATCAGGCAGAAAACAGGCTCCCCACACCAACCCCTCTCCACACCAAAGACACTCAGCAGAGACTGACTCCTGTATGTCCACTCCCTACCCTACCCCGAAGGATAGCTCTATCATAAAACTGAGTGGCTCAAGTGTAAGCAAAACCCGCTTGATAGGACTGAGGGCATAACTAGTATGCAATCATCCCCATTCATGTTACAATACGCGGGCAAACCGGAAAGAATGCAGCGAGTCCTACCGTAGAGACTATGGCCTCCCCAGATTCCGCAGGCACAAGTCCCCCCCCATAGGTAGTTCCCGCCCCCCCCGATAGAACCCATTAAAGTATGAATCATATCAACATCCTCAGGGTCCAAACCATACTCGAGAGGCAGACCAACCTCTACAGTCTCTGCCATTTGGATCAAGAAAGAGCCAATGCACAGAAGCCCAGCCCCTGCCCAACCTGTAAGAAGGTTTTAGTGAAGAGGACAACTAGGTTGAGCAACTGAGTTAAAGATAGTAGAAGAGTGGAAACGATAATTTAAGTAAGAGGAAAATTGAGACTTTTAGATTCGAACTGGGTGATATTTCTCCCAGTTCAAAAGCCCTCTTGCCCGCTATGCATTTTCAGCCGTCAGCTGAAAATGCCTAACTTAGCTGAAAATGCGTAACTTCGTCAAGGCAGTCTCAAATCAAGAGGGTGGAAAGCATAGACAGTAAGCTAATTTTATACCGCATGTATGTGACCCCTTTAAAATTAACTTCAAAATTAGGTTTCAAAGTCGCATAAGCGAGTTTATATACGGTAGATTCTCATTTCAGTTTATTGCACTTCGTTTGAGGGTGGGGGGTTCCCCCCCCCCTTATGTATTTTCCGTTAATTTTCCTTATTTTTTTGCCAAATATCTTCCATAGATGTATTTGTTGACAAGCTTGATACAAAATATTTCCATGGTGATATTTTCTCAGATATTACTAGTTTTTAGAATTTCGCATCATATTTATTTGTTTTAATGGCTTTGACCGTGGTCCCAAGTTTGCTAAGATTTTGACTTAACGTGTTTGGTTTTACTTAAAGTTGATGATGGGTTTAAGTCCACCATGGGGACAAGTGGGGATTTATTTGGGTGGGTGGTGGCCTTGTTTTAGGTTAAGGCGTTTTATCAGCAGCATTTGTCATCCAATCCGTGAAGAATTCACATATTGTATTGTGGTTTTGATTATGTGGAAATGGTGGTATATTTCTGGTATGAAGATTGTAAATGTCCAAATCTGCTTTTTGGATATTATATTTTACAGGTGGGAATATTAAATTTATTTAAATAATTAAGGACTACAGGGAAGTGGTCACTGTTATACAAGCCATCCAGAACATTCCATTCAAGTCTTTCAGCTAAGTCGGCTGAGCACAGGGAAATATCTATTAAAGAAAAGGTCAAGTGGGTATTGGAGAAGTAAGATGGCAACATCACTTTCATTTAGGCAGCATAGGTCATGCTCCGATATGTATTTCTCGGTTTGTTTCCTGGTGTGTCAGCAAGGCGACTATTAACCAAAGGGGACTATGAGCGTTAAAATCTCCTATTGTAACTAGGGGTTCATGTAGATTATTAATTAATGCTGGTATAGATCACTGAAATTCGACCTAGAATTTGGTTGGTTGTATAAATTACAAATTGTGATATTTTTGTCTGGTATATATAATTTGATAGCTGCTATCTGATATGATAAAGATAGTATGTTTAAAAGTTCATAGGTGATACTATTATGAACATACATTGCATGTTGCCAAGTTTTTCCTCCCATCAGCTGGTGAATAACAAGCAATTTTGTACTGTCGAATATTATAGGCATGGACATATTGGGTTGTGGTCTCGGAGTCTTTGTAATTCACCCATTTATATTTCATTGAATGATTTCATATTCCATTATTGGGAGGAATTGGTCTTAAATTCTGTTACTTGATTGTCGATTTTACTTTGCCTCGAAGTTTACATGCATTTGAATTTATTTGTGGTTTTTTAATTGTTGTATTTGTATCTTGGTTATTAGATTGAGTCGTCGTTTGTTTTTCATAATTGAATAGAAATAAGTCTATTTTTTAGTTTATAATTTCCTTTTTGTATTTTAAGGATTCAGAACATAATTCGTTCTCATGTTGGTGTGTTAAAGGGCATTTCCTTAATTTAATAAAAATGTCTATACAAGTTCATACTGGGTCCTCTGTCTTGGTGGTTAGTTGGTTGTATGTACTTACAAAGCATTCATTACAACCACAAGATGAAGCATATTTGGTAATGTTAATTATTGGTTTAGAAGTACTTGGTCTAGCTTTAGAAATTTCTGGTTTTGTAATTCTATTGGTCCTTTTCTTTAGTGATAAGGACAGTCGGGTTGAGGGGTTATTTGTTTTGTTGCTGTTTATGGAATATTTGTGTCTTGTGGATGGTTGGGGAGTGATAGTTATATTTTGGTTTGGTTTAATGATATGATTTTCATTAGTATTTATTTGATGGGAATTGTAAAGAGTGATTAATTGATTTTTTACTGTCTAGATGTTGGCTGTTTGATTGGGACTGAGGGTAATTATGTATTTCCACTTGTGATGAGGTTAGTATTATTATCTTTTTTAAAATGTTCTCCTGGTGTAGTTGGAGTTTGTTTGGATTGATTGTAATTTTCAGTAATCACTTTTTTCCTTGGGTGGGGTTCGTCCCGGTATTCTTTTCTTTTTGTCAGTTCAATTATTATTATTATTTAACTCCTCTTCCATTGGAAGTTCTTTTCCATGGATAACTGAATCATCTATGTTAGTGGTGTTATTGGTTGTTGTAATATCACTTTATTTTGGGTTTCAGTATTATTGGTATGAAATTTAGTTTCTATGTTTATATTATCTTGTTTGTTATTGTGCTGCTTGATGTCTTGATTTTGTCATATTTGAAAAGATGGGGGTTTTGGATGGATTATTAACTCCTCTTACTTTTAGCTCAAGTCTGACTTCCATGACTGACATTGCTGTCCTATTTATTAACAACTGAAGTTCTGTGTTATATTGGTAAAATGAGCACTCCTTAGATTTTGCATGATGGGCTAGTCCACAATTAATACATTTTGGTTGATTACAGTTCCAATTAGTGGTATGGTCATCTGATGTGCAGACTGCACATACATATTGCCTTATTACGGCATCTTTTGTATGTGTCCATACCTTGAGCACTGTGTACATTGTAGTGGTTTTGGAACAAAAGGACGAACTTCTCTATTTTGTCCAAGAATTTTCATTTTAAATGGTAGGTCTTGACCAGTAAATTTTATTTTGGCAATGTTGATATTTTTATTTTTGTCTTTCCTACTTGAAATCGAGTATACGTACTATTTCTAAATCGTGGATATTGTTATATCTCAATTTTAAGAATTTTAAGGAGTCTAGCAGTAGTTGTTTTGAAGGAAGCTCCTGCTCGCTATTGGGTAGGATGACTGTACACTGTACATAATTCAATGTTTCGTGGCTTGTAATTGTTACTTTTATATTATTTATTTCTGTTAATACTTAAAAAGGCAGTTGACTGCTTTATATTTGTTACTTGGATAAGCCTGTGTCTACATTCCATGTCCTGTGTTGGATATATGTTGAGTAATTTGTTTTCTAGTATTGCTGCTGAGATTTTGTTGTCAGTTTTGAGGACTAGAATCTAGACCAGTTATCTGGTCCAAAGAGGTCATCAAAATGTACCAATGTTGGGATTAAGTCAGTAACTTTTGTTTCTTTTTGGTCCTTGTTTTATGTACGTTGCTTGTCTATTATGCTTTTTATATTTTTCTGTATTGATGGGAGGATTATTTGTCTTTAATTTAGAATTATTGTTCATCATACGTGGTTCCATTGTTACGATATTGGAGTTTACCAATTGATTTTTGTTTCTTTCTTTTTTATTTATGCACTCTATTTGGTTTTTCTGGCTCTGCTACTTCACTTGGAACAGGGTGTTCCTTTCTAAGATTTATAGCATTTTCATGCTTCGAGGCAGTACCAAGGAAATTCGGGAGTGACATGCCAATAGTCATCAACTGTGCCATAGTTTTTCCATCATGGGACCCAGGGGTACTCAAATCATTTATTTCAATATTCATAAATTTTGAGTATAAAAAAAAAATCTTGAAAAGATATCATTGGCCCTTTGCGAAGTTAAATCTTCCGCCAATGGCACAAGTGAGAAAGGACTCCCAAATGTCCACATCCCTACCCTATCCCAAAAGGGGTTGGCAGTACATGATTAGTATGGCCCAAGTGTAAGCAGAACCCACTTGCTAGGACTAAGATTATTACGATAATACAATTCTCCCCATCCTAATCACATTATGGGCAAACCAGATAGAATGCCAAGAGTTCTATTCCTAGAACCAGGCCCCCCGGGAATCCGTGGTCCAGCTCCACAGAATAGTTCCGCCTGAAAACCAGGTCTGAACATTGTCAGGTAGATGATGGATCTCTACCACAGTTCTCACTATTTAGCTTCAGATTTAATTCCACGTTAAGCCACGATATGTTTTCTCAATTATTTGCTTTCAAAAATTTTGGCAAAAATGGGAAAGTCCACAGAAGTTAACTCGAAAATATATAATGTTATATGGGACTCTTGGGTTTGATCGTAAGAAAATATTCCTGAGGTTTGAGAGCCCCTTCACCACATCAGGGCGGTCGCAAAATGAGGGGGAATTCTGCTGTTAGCCATGAACCACATGAAAAGGCATACCAAAGCAGAATTTTCAGTCTTTATTCCCCCTAAACTTCTTAACCTTGAACACTTTCCAAAATATTCTCTACCTGCAGTATTAGAGACAATTCCTCAATTCCTTTGCCAATCTATCCTAACAAACCCAAATTTGCTTGATTTTCAAAAAATAAAAGTTGAATAATTGTCTGTACATACATCATTTTTACAACTTACACAATATTTATACCTAGTTCTATACATAAAAAGTCCACACAAACTATTCATGATGGAATTCTTCATCATCCCTTTGTGAAATATTGGTAAAAACAATCAACAGAATAAAATTGACAAAGCAAGACAGTGGAGATGGGAGTAATAAGGTCATTAATAGATATGTAACTCCTTTAACAGACTCTTAAGAGGATTACTTTCACTAAATCACATCGTAAGCATGACTAATGGTCATTCCTAACCCCACTCCTTCTCACTAACAGACATTAGTAAAGGTCACTAATTTGAGTCAGCAATAACATAATGCCTATTCAATTAATCTTAATAAAATGGGTTTTAAAATTTGACAATTAGCAGGAGCTCGGCTCAAAACTGAAAAACAAAAGCTTTGGTTTAAAAACAGAGAAGACAATTCCCATACATTTTCTGCATTATTTACTAAAGATTTCCTTGTCCAAATAGGTAGAGAATATTTTCATTATTCAGAAGGCTAAAGCAATGTCAGTTGAGAACCCTTTTAACAATGGTTATGGTGCAAGGTAAATGAAGCCATGTGGTAGAAAATTATCCAAGAATTGTCAATTATCAGTGTAACAGGGAAAACTCAGAAGGAACACAATACGACACAAGACAACAATCAGAGACATGGCATTTAGTTATAAATTACAACACTAATAAAACCTCAAGAACTCTCAAACTTGTAATTCTTCAAAATTAAAATTTTCATAAAGAACACTATATTTAACAAGTGGTAATGACACAGCAATCAGAGAAGATATCTCCGATGTGGGATTGGTTGCAAAGTCCACCATGTCTCTGCCTTATATTTCCAAGTTTGCAGGGCAACATTAGTTCAACATAACAGGTATTAATAAATAAGATGAAATCACCAATATTCATAGGCATAAAATCATACCCATTTACAAAGTAAAAAAAAATCAGGCCCTAATTTAGAATAAGAAGTTAGAATACACGAGATCAAAGTCTTAACCCCAATTTTTTGCAACTACATTTCTGTAATACACTATAAAATTCAATGTGTGGGCCAAAAGGATATTACAGGTACAATCTATAAGAAATGACCTGACGAAAGTATCAACCTAACAATTATGTGGGGATAAAGCTATAATCAACCTCTTATGGGTGTTAATAACAAGCAGACACTCTGCTGCATAAGAACTACACCGAGCCAAAGAAAAAAAATCAATGAAGGCGCCAGAGATTTCACCCTTGCCTTGACATCTCAGTTTTGTAGGTTGTTATTCTGAACAACTGGGCAAATAAATATTCTATCTACTTTTCAAGAAACCTTTGTATTATTAAAATAACCAATTACAGGCATACAAAGTTTTGTATGAGTGTTTTCCAAACACCAATGGTTTCCTAAAGTTTTGGTCAAGGAATGAAGTACGAATCTGATTCATCTCAACCAAATAAAGTATATTAAGGTTTGGGTTGAAGGATGTAACAAATTGTTTACAGAGGGTTAAGTTACTACTGTTCAATGTATTAAGGTAAATGGTAAGGAAGGTCCCATGCATCCTAAAAGCAATGATGAACTTGACAATCATTGGCAAGGCACATAAACCTCATTCTACTTTGCGTTTTCCCACCAGCAGAGTAAAAGAACAAACATTCACAACTATAGTCCATTCACTTTAAGGTAGATTCTTGTGCCTACGAGGCGTTTGTTTGGCGGCCTCTGATTGGCTGGTACTGGGAGGTAGGCCGCTCGCTCAGTCTCATTATTTTCGTCTGCGGCTTAGAAAACTACCAATATGTTTATATTTCTTCCATAGTCTCATGCTTTGCTCAAGATAGGTAAGTTTTGGTCATACTAAAGGATTCGGTATTAATTGTACAAATATGTCATCTTTTCCTGAAACCAAAACGATAACACAAAGGAATTACAACAAGTAAAAGTGAAGAGGAAACATTTCATTCTTTATACCTGTTTTTATTTATCATTGGATTTTTAATAATTCATGTCATCAAGATAAAATAAAACTTATGTTTTCATACAATACAATCACCTTGAATACGCTGGTGCCTTCAGATTTTAGATGCGTGTAATATGTGAAGAGAAAATTAAGAATTTGTCTTATATTGCATCCGTACTTGACTCGGTCTGAAAGGAAGTCAATCTTCCTTAATTCTTTGTTGTTTATTACTTCACTGAGATTATTATTTCATATCACTCAAATAAGTCTCTGATATCTCTTTCGTTTGAAAATATATTCATATAATAAAATTAAAAACAATATTCTGAACCACCTGATTAAAGCTTAGGCTGAGTTGAAGAGTGTGAAGTGTTCAGAGTTCAACTTCTTTGCTGGACTGAATTCCACGCTTCCCGCCTAGATCTCGGCTAACGTTACCAGATGCATCCATCTGATTATTATTATTTTCCTTATCAGATAAGTCCAGACATACTATATGATATTGGATTGAAAATGTTCGGCAGTCATAATGGGAATTCTGTGTATTTAATTAAAAAAAATGTAATGATGTAACATGGTAAATATTGTCGAAACTGCAACCTCTTATATCACTAATTGGCAGCACAAATCTCTTGCCGAGACGACCAACGCAACGACGCCTTGCTGATCATATTCTCTCGGCAATACCGTCAACTTGAATCATTTACGGATGCAACATAATAAGACATATTCTTCATTTTCTCTTCACATAATACACGCATCCAAAATCTGAAAGCACCAGCATATTCAGGGTGATTTTATTGTATGAAAATACATGTTTTATTTCATCTTGATCGTGTTAATGATGGAAAAATCGATGATAAGTAAAAACAAGTATAAAGACTCCAATACTTCTCTCCACACTTTTACTCGTAATTTCTTTGTGTTTTATCTTATTGATTTCAGAAAAAGATGACTTAGTTGTACAATTAATACAGAATCCCTTGGCATGACCAAAACTTTCCTAGCTTGAGCAAAGCGTGAGACTATTGAAGAAATATAAACATATTGCTAGTTTTCTAAGCTGCAGACGAAAATAATGAGACTGAGTGAGCGGCCTACCTCCCAGTATCAGCCAATCAGAGGCCGCCAAACAAACGTCACATAGGCAAAAGAATCTACCTTAAGTGAATGGACTATAGTAGCAGGCCTCTACATTAATTACTATACACATGACTATGACTGGGTTGAGTCAGCTGGTAGTCACTAGTGAGCGATGGAAGGACTCTTGAAAGGGAGTCCCTCACAATATTCACAAATACAGTACAAATTAGTTTCCTGACTTATTGGTTTCGTAAGGACTATACACATCACAATCAATCTTCACTTCACAGAACAGTGCAAGAATCAAGTCCACTATTCATCATAAAGATCTGAATAATGAGTGACTGCATGGACTACTGAAAAAATCTTCAGCAACAGTGGTTCTTCTTGAAGTATCCACGACTGATGTGAAGCACAGGACGCAACATGGTGTGAGAGTGAGTGTGTGTGTGTGTACACAAACACAACAGACATCAACAACTCCTTGTCTTACTGGGGCTCAGGTTTGAGCCTCCTTCAGTATTTACACCTCATCTGGGGTCATATCACAATTGTTGTAGACCGTACTTGCTGCATGGAAACTTGGGGCCTGGCAAAATAGGGCTTGCTTAGTTGGCTGTATTAAATAAATAATTCTAAATATAAATCTAAGCCAGAGAAAAATAAGAAAATTAAGTATAGTACTGAAACAATATTTAAGTACATAAAATGTTAGATATTAAATTTCAATAGAAAAGTAAGAAAGCAAATTATTATATACACTTTAAAAACAAGGCTTTCACTATATATTTAAATAAAATCTAATGCATAAATAAAATTGTGAAAATATACCAAATTTGTAACTAATTTGTATTTTTCATAACTAACAAACCTGAGGTCTTAACATTAGGATTTACTAGCGCCAAGCTGGAAACCGGTAGAATTAAAATTACACTTGTGAGATCCAGGGACTAATGGCATCTATACCAGGTCACGGGGCATGTATACCCAGAATGCCCACGGCTACCTGTGACCCATCAGTTATATTTCTAACCCAGTTTAGACTGCTAGAGGGGTGGTTCGAGGTGGGCCTTTAACTGTAAGACCCTCAGGGTGTGTTAGTTATGAAAAATACAAATTAGTTACAAATTTGGTATTTGTTCATACACGAAACAAACCTTCGGTCTTAACATTAGGATAGACTTACTATTGGAGGGAGGTAAGTCTCTACAACTGACTGGGAGTTTGCCACCTTATCCATTTCCGAATATATAGGGAAATTCTAAGAGAATGGACAATGAACCTAGGACCAAAGATATAAGCGGATCTATTGGTTTCCTCCCACTGGGTGTAGATACCATTCTACTGTTTACTCTTGTCCCTTGCAACTGGATCCACCTTCACCCCTCTTTCCCTATTATCCAGAGGGGTGTGTTGCTACTGAAAAGTATATCATCAGCTAAGATAGCTTCACAGTATGGCTGACCATCTCACCTGCATCTAGTCCGTTCCAGCACATGACGGTACTCTCCTTCATATTGCCCGTAGTTAAAGGAGTAGGAAGAAAGTAGTAAAGAAAAAAGACCAGTCATCCCATTCATTCTACTTTCATACCTTCATCTTAGACTAGACGCAAACTGACCCCGCCAGGGGCACTGGATGAACTATATCACTTGTTGGGCCGCCACCACTGGACCCAAGGAAAAGGTGTCCAAGGATCTATGGGCAACATCTTTCAAATAAAATGAGGTGAAAGTTGTTTGGCGCTTCCACACACCAGCTTTCAGAATTTTATCCACAGACATGTTCTTCTTAAATGCCATGGAAGCACTCACACCCCTGATGTCATGAGCTCTAGCTCCCACCTGGCTATCTGACCCTCTGTCTTCTGCAGTATAAGCATCTCTGATCGTCTCCCTTAGCCAAAATGATATTGTATTCTTGGACACTTCCTTCTTGTTCCGTCCTGTACTTACGAACAAACTCTGGCACCCCGGCCTGAGGTGCCTTGTTCTCTTTAAGTACTCCCTTAGTACCCTGACGGGGCACAGGAGCATCTCAGCTTTGTCGTTGTCTACAAAGTCTGCCAAGGAAGGTATGGTAAAGGAGTCGAATCTGCCGTCTACTATTGTTGGATTTTGGGTCTTTGCCACGAATTCTGGGACAAACTCACACACCATTGATCTCCAACCTCTCGAGTGCTTTATGAGATATGAGAGGCCATGTAGCTCCCCACCCTTTGGTTAAAGCCAGGGCCAATAAGAAGACTGTCTTCAGGGTCAGGCTCCTATCCGTGGACTGCCTTAGTGGTTCGTAGGGGGGTTTTATCAGACTACTCAGTACCTTGGTCAGATCCCAATCTGGGGCTTTTAGGCTCCTTTGGTGGGCATGAGCTGTTCAAAGCTCCTCATCAGCATGGCCAACTCCCATGAAGACGATATGTCCACTCCTTTCATTCGTAAGACTGAAGCTAGAGCCGCCCTGTACCCCTTCACTGCAGATACAGACATATGTTTTTTCTGTTCTGAGATATATCAGAAAGTCTGCTAACTGGCTGAATAGTGGTACGAGTGGAGACACGTTCCCTCTACGACACCAATCACAGTATGCTGACCACTTTCCTTGGTATACTGTCGCAGATGATTTTCTGATATTACCTGCCATCTGAGTTGCTGCTTTCTGCGAAAACCCTCGCTCTCGGAGGAGATACTTGACAGTCTCCACCCGTGAAGCGATAGGGACTTCACCGACTGGTGGTACCTCTCCACGTGAGGCTGACACAGAAGGTTGCTCCATGGAGGTAACTCTCTTTGGCACAATCTATAGGAGTTCCAGTAGGTCTGGAAACCACTCTGCTTTCGGCCATAACGGGGCTACCAGGGTCATCTTGAGGTTCTGAGACCGCATTACCCTGTTCAGAACCTGACGGATTAGACAAAATGGAGGAAATGCGTACACGTCCAGATTGTCCCAGGGGTGTTGTAGCGCATCTTCTGCTACTGCCTCTGCGTCCGGGACTACTGAACAATACACTTCCAACTTTTTGTTGTACCTGGTTGCGAATAGGTCTATGATCGGTCCTTCCCACAACATGAGCATCCTGTCCACTACCTGTTGGTGTAGGGACCACTCCGTTCCCAGAATCTGATCCCTGCGGCTCAACTTGTCGGCCACTATGTTTCTTTTTCCCGGAATATACCTGGCCTTGATGTCTACCAGGTTCTCTATAGCCCACTGGTGAAGTTGAACTGTCATCACATGTAACTGCCGAGAAACTAGGCCTCCTTGCTTGTTTATATAAGCTACTACTGTGGTGTTGTCTGACATCAATACCACTGAGTGTCCCTTTACTCTCTCCCTGAATTCTTGTAGAGCCAGAAAAGCTGCTTTCAACTCCAGCACGTTTATATGGAGTTCTCTGTCCTTGCAACTCCATTTTGCTGACACCATCAACTCCTCCATATGGGCTCCCAGCCTTCTAGTGACGCATCCGAGAACAGCAAGAGGTCTGGGGAGGATTGTTGAAGGGGGACACCCACTGTCAGATTGTCGTCGTCCACCCACCACACAGCAAGTCTTTCCTCACTTCTGCTGACAAGGGAATTTGCTCGTACGGGTGATCTACTGTTGGTGACCAAAACTCCTTCATCCTCCATTGTAGGGACCGAAGGTGTAGCCTTCCTTGTGGTACTAGCTTCTCCAGGGAGGTTAGGATTCCCAGCACCACCTGCCACTGTCTTGCTGGCTGTGTCTGCTTTCCCAGAAAGGCATTCACCACTTGTTTGCATTTCTCTACTCTTTGGTCTGTCGGGAATACTTTGGCTTGTGTTGTATCTATCACCATTCCCAGATATTCCAAACGTTGACTTGGATCCAACTGCGACTTCTGCTGATTCACCACAATACCTAGGCTGTGACAAAGCTGCAGGAGGGCCGCCCTGTCCCTGAGTAATTTCTCCCTGGACTTTGCTATCACCAGCCAATCGTCCAGATATCTTATTAGCCTGATCCCCTGAGCATGCGCCCAAGCCGACATGAGGGTGAAAACTCTTGTAAAAACTTGAGGAGACGTTGTCAATCCGAAGCACAGGACCTTGAATTCGAAAGCTTTCCCTGCAAGACTGAAGCGGAGAAATTTCCTTGAAGACTGATGGACTGGTATCTGAAAGTATGCGTCCTTTAGATCGACTGTCAGCATAAAGTCTCCGATTCTGACTGCTTGTAGAACCGTTTTCGGAGTTTCCATCTTGAAACTGGTTTTCCTTATAAACAGATTCAGCGTTGACAGGTCTATTACTGTCCTCCACTCCCCGTTGGCTTTGGGTACCAGGAAAATCCTGCTGTAGAAGCCTTTTGTCGGACTGCATACTTGTTGCACAGCTCCTTTTTCCATCATCTTCTTCACTTCGTCCTGCAGAATAGTGGCCTTCTGAGATTTGTGGGCATAAGTGACGTGGGGTAATGGTTGATCTGTCAGGGGCGGGGTTACCTCGAACGGAATCAAATACCCGATCCTGAGAACATCCACCACCCACTGCTCTGCCCCTAGTTCCTGCCACACCTTCCAGTGATTTGCCACGCACCCCCCACTGGTGTGGCCGAGTGATGGGAGGCGCCCATCCTATCTTCTTGAGCCTCTCCCTCTTCCCCTATTGCCCCTTCCTCTGTTGTTTCTATTGTGAAAGGGCCGATGAGTTATCCTCTTTGGGGAAGAGGGTCTTGTGACTCTATTAGGGATGCTATGTCTCACTGTCTTCTTTCGAGACATCTGCTGTTGTCTTCCCTCCAAAGGAGTAGTTTGACTGTTAGACGTTTTCCTAACTGCCTGTTGCACCAACCTATCGTTAGTGTCCATCCTTCTTCTATCTATCGCCTCTTCCAGTATGACCTCTGGCAACAGTAGTTGCCATTCCAAGATATCCCCATTCCTCATTGCTAACAGGGAATCCAAATCCACATTGCGGCTTAGTCTAGCCAATGCTGCATCTCTCCTCATTAGCAGGATATTTGCCCAAACATTGGCACTTACGTTTGTCAGGTACGCAATCGCCTTGGAACCTGACTGTAGTAATCTAATGAACAATGGTTCATCCACTACTTTCCTTGTTGCTTCCGAGGATGCAATTTTCGCCACTGCTGTTGACCAAAGGTCTAACCAGGAAGCAGCCTGAAAGACAGAAGAAGCTGTTGCTTCTAACGTAGCAGCCTCTTGGTACGTCATCAAAGGGCACTCCATTTTAACCTGATCCAAGGTTAATCCAGGCCTTAACCTTACAACATTAGGGTTCATTTGTCTAGACAGCAAAGGGACCTTCGGTGTCGTATATTATTTCCTTTGCTTTATCATTGGAGGGGGAATAAATTTAAATGATCTATTAGATCTTGAGGAATTATCCCTCCCTGCAATCTTTGCATTTACGTGTTGCAAGACCGATTCCGCATGGCTCGAACAAGGCAATTCATACGACACCTTGGTATCCCTCTTTAGTCCAAACGCCATGTCAATTCCAGGAGGAAGTATACTGGCCGGTGTTTCTGTCTTCTCCGAAAGGCCATTGAATTGACGAATCAAATCAATAACCTCTGCATACGAGGCCAGAAACTCTTGGTTTTCTCCTTCCTCCGGCTCTAGTGTACCACTCTCCGTCACGAGGGATGTTGTCTCGCCTCTATCTTCTGACAGACGGCCCGGAATTCCACGGCCGCCTGCCCCTACGGCCGCGGTCTCTTTGATCTTTGCTGGCCGCTGTTGGCTCGATCCCGGATAGTCAGCAGGGGAACGAGAACGTCTCACTCTTTCTCTGCTCACGGATCTAGAGCGAGAATCTCGTCTAGATCTCCAAGATGAAGGCTCCCTTAAGACAGAGATAAGTTCGTCTCTATTAGCATTGGCATCGTTTTCGAGCGTCGGCGAGCCCGGCCTCGACCTTCTATCCAGACGGACACTGCCTTCCACGAACATATCCGCCGAGGTTGCCAACTCTCTATTTTTCGTACTTTTAATAGGAGCCTTATCGTCCTTCGTACGTATTTTGAACAGCCTTACGGGCGAAACTGGGACCTGCATTCCATCCTCTGCTGCACCTTTCGCCGCCAACGTCGATTTTACCAGAGGTATCGCAGTTTTTGCGATCCGAACTGGCAACTCCGCCTCGGCCGCTAGCTCGCCGGCCGTCACCTCTCTCGCTTGTTCGGATTCTTGCGAACGGCTTCGTCTGCCAACCTTGTGCTTAATAGCCACTGATTTTCCGACCTTCTTGCTGACTTGGAAATGACAGTCTTGGTCCGAAGAAGAGGAAGAATTGATTCTTCTCCTCTTGGCCCGAGGATCCGCCAGGAACTCCCGAATCCTCCTCCAACGCTTGACTGGCGCTCGCCGTGACGTTATCGGACTTAGCGATGACGCCGAACTAGAGGAAGAAGACGAAGAAGGCGAATCACACTTTTTCTTTTTGTCTCTCTTATTCATTCTCTTCTCTATATCCTGTAGTTTCTGCATTACAGTTTGCATTGACGGGTCAGAAGGCGTATTAGCGTCTGGGTGCAGCGAAAAAGGCCGAGAATCGGTCTGTGACGTCATCACGCCTGCCATATCCGAGTGTGACGTATGTTGTGACGTCATCCCTCTCGTAGGGAGAGACTGAGAGGTTTCTGCTGGCAACCGCACGTTTGCTGCCAAACTACCTCCCACGTTCTGCATCGCTGTAAATACTGAGTGGGATGGTGAAGCCGCGGCATTAATTCCCATAAATTGCAAGCCCGGGGGATGAGGAACATTCAGCGCTGCCGGACCCTGCTGGAACCGTGACGTCATATAATGCGCAAGCAGACCATCCAAGGTTGGTACGCCTGGTAGGCCTAGCGCTGACCACGTACCATCTAACCTATGCGCTTGAGTAGCAGGAGCCTGGAACAAAGATGGCGGATCTCCCCCTCTACTTGCTGGGAACAAAGGAGAGTGCAAATTATTCATAAAATTACCCAAGGCCCCTCCTGACGTTTCCGATACAGAACCGCAAGGAGAAACCGAAGGGGTATGAGACAATTCAAAAGCAGGTGGAGAAACATATGGAGCAGCCTGGTTTATTACCGATACAAAAGAAGCCGGTAAGGTTTGGTCATCCAAAGATGGCGTCACCCCCTTCCTTTTGTATTGGCTTTTCCCATAGAACTTCTTCCACTGTTCCACCGACCAACCGCGACAAACAGAACACGGATTAGTAACCGTACATACGTTTTCCCTGCACCTACTACACGTTGGATGAGGATCCGTCGACACCAAAGTTAGGAACCTAGAACATGGAAAGCCACTGAGTCCTGAGCATTTCTTTTGTCTCCTCTTCGAAGCGGTAGACGATCCCGATGTTGAGGCAAAATTCTCCATCATACCACGTATACACTCTTACCACACACTGATCACACTTGGAGAAAGAAAAGGAATGAAAAATAAAAAAATGAAATGGATAAAGAACGGGCAAACTGAAAAACCGGCTTTAAATGAGATAGACAGTAACACGTCTTATCTTAAAGGCGGTAGGAAAATAACTGATGGGTCACAGGTAGCCGTGGGCATTCTGGGTATACATGCCCCGTGACCTGGTATAGATGCCATTAGTCCCTGGATCTCACAAGTGTAATTTTAATTCTACCGGTTTCCAGCTTGGCGCTAGTAAATCCTAATGTTAAGACCGAAGGTTTGTTTCGTGTATGAACAAATATAAAATGTAAATAAAAGCTTGAACTGTTTAAATGACAAACTAAAGTACTGTTATGTTAAACACCTTGAAAGAAAGAAAAAAGAAGAAAAAAAAAAAGTACAGTGGTACCTCAGGATACGAAATTAATCCGTTCTGAGGAGGCCTTCGTAACCTGAGTTTTTCGTATCTTGAACTGCATTTTACATATAAATTGCCTAATTCGTTCCAAGCCCTACAAAAACACCCCAGTAAATTTTATAATAAAGCAAAATTGACCAATAAACAATGAAATAAAACAATTTGGACCATTCAATACCTAACTTAAACTACATATACTACTAATATGAACTACATACCTGTAAATAAAGTGTATTAGTGTACATGGTATACAAGAAATTCTGTACATACATACGTACGTATCTAGTAAAATGTGGAACCTTACCTTTCGAGTGAGGCGATCTCCGAAAGTGGCGACAGAGGAGGAGGACAAATGGCAGAAAACTTGAACACTTAACTTTACGAAACACATTAAAAAATGTCAGGAAACATTAACACTAAACTTTACGAAACCCATTAACAAATGGCAGAATTTTTTTTTTCTTTCTTTTTTATACTTTGTTTTTTTACAAAATTTCAATTTCTACACCATCGAATGGATGCCAGTCCGTTTATGGAATTTATCAAACCACCCACGAGAAGCCTTGAAGTCTGGGGTTGGCGTCAATGTCCCTTCTCCTCCGTCGTCTTCGGCCTGGGCAATCAAATCACCGAAAATAGCGCTGGCCTTCTGGCAGATTGCCGTCTCGGTTATTGTATCGCCAGTGATTTCTTTGTCCTCAATCCATACAAGAAGCCTCTCCATCTCATCATGCACGTGGCTCCTCTTGTTGGACAAAATAGTCACGCCCTTGGAAGGTGTAGCTGCCTTGATGGCTTCCTTCTGCTTAAGGATGGTGCCTATCGTCGATGGATTTCGGCCGTATTCCTTACCGATCACACTCAACCGCATGCCAGCTTCATACTTCTTAATAATCTCCATTTTTGTCTGCATAGAAAGCATTTTCTTCTTTCCGTGAACTTCAGCAACTTTCTTGGGACCCATGACTATACTGTACGTAATTAAGTTATGTAGTATACTATTTAAGTTCTCACACAACACGATAAAGTACCAAGTGAAATCACTATCACAAATTTACGTTAACAAACGAAATCGTATGTGAACGAACGAATTCTGCATGCGTACAATAACGCTGATGCAACGCAGTGGCCGAAGAACACCTTTACGTAGAGCATGATGGGAGAGATGCTGACCAATAGGAGAGCAGGATCTTATGGCGGTAACTAGCATCGGGAACCAGTGGGAGAGTGGGAAGATGGTGGCGAGTCTACTCAGTTGGCAGCACGCAAGTTTTAAAATTGTTCTCAGCGGTCTGGGCGAATCTCGGGACTTTACAGCAACAACCTTTCGTAACCTGAATTATTTTCATATGTAGAGGCAAAAAAATCTTCGTATTTGCTTTAAAAAAATCTTCGTATTTGCTTTTGTAACTTGAATTTTTCGTAAGCTGGGACTTTCATATGTCGAGGTTCCACTGTATCTTTATATGTTATGAAAAGAGCAAACACATCAATAAAAATATTTTGGCTAGTATAGCATAGTTAGAAACCGGTACTAGTACAGTGAAAATCTTTTAGATTTTTACTCTTAATGCTTTATAGTCTTGGATCATGAATGCATAAGACAATGATACACACTTACATGAAGCATTTGATGCATTGTGCATGCAATATATTTCATCACACTAAAAAAATTAACTAGCCAAAACATACTAAACTTCCCAACTCTCACTTAACGTGGAAAAATCCTTCCCTGTAATATTCAAGACCTTCAGTTCACTAAAGAAAGGAAATTACTACTAAAATACAAATTTCAGAGCAATATGTTCCACAAGTAGAAACCTCTCATTTTATATATGCATATCATCCACTGTGACACCTAGTAATGAGATGTTAATTATTCATAATAAGAAACAAGATTTGTAAAGTTTATGATGCAAAGATTAGGGTTGCTCACCACTTTCAATCAATACCGATTTAACTGGAAAGGACTCATGAGGCCAGTTGGGTTGGGAAGTGTAAACCTTGGACTTGCTCCCATTAATTCAGATGGCTATCACACTGTTGAGTTATAGCTAAAGCAAATTTTTCTTTGTGGACAGCATGAGCATAAGCGACTTATCCATACTTCACCTTTCATACTAATCCCAATATCTCTTGGATGGTGGATTAATAAAAAAAAAAAAATGGAGATGTGAATCCTTAAGGTCCAATAAAGGGATTTTGACGTAGGAAAAATCTATTTCTGTGCTCGGCCGTGTCGCTCCGTGAAATAGGTTCCTTTAGCACTATTTCTTAGGTAAAATATTGTTATAATACCAGAGAACTGCTAAATTGGATATACCAGAATATTCTGGTTCGCTCACCTTTATCAAAGGTGTTGGTATGGTTCCTGGGGCAAGTGAAAATCACTACCATGGGTCCCTCTCCAATTTGTATATACCATACATCCTTCCTGACTTGGCCATTTTCATTATGATAAGTGACAGTTGGATGAGTCTTGAGGGATCACTGGTAACCAACTCTTTATGCACAGCACCATGAAAATTCTACTTTGGAAACATGGCCAGTTATCTTGAATTTCCTCAATGGCTGCCTTCTGCAACACATTTGCTACCTTGTCTAAGGACTGAATTGGGCCTGTAAGCTTGCAGTCTACCAGGAATGGTTAGAGACAAAGGATATGCAGATAATAAAATATCTCCAGGTAGCCTGAAGACAACCACCCACTAGATAATGCTGCTACTGTCATTTCCTTTAACATGCTTTCTCCCTCTAGCTAAAGATCTTGGAAACTGTTGAGCCCACAGTCCACAAACCCCCAGTTGATGTGTAGGAGCTCACAAATGTAAGAGGTCACTCCATAATGCCTTACTTGTTCAACTTTACCACTACTATTTTGGCAATGCTTCTCAATACCATTAGCTGAAGTTTAAGGTTGTAGCCAAATGGTACATCAAGGTCACGCATCTAATTGTGATAAAGTCTCTCTTGGCTTCTGTCAAATAATATCATCCAAGCACCCTGAGGCAATCAGCAGAATGATGGCAGCTAATGAATAGGCCAACAAAGGAGGGAATACTTTAGTTGGTATTGAATTTGTCTAAATACTGTACACAACCCACTATGGGACTTTTGACGAGGCTTTATAGTGGAAAAAGGCATCCACTGTTGTAGAAACCTTGGAGATCACCTCCAAGAATTCCTTTGCTCCCAGTACAACCTGCTGTTTGTTGGATAAAGACAGAAAAGATCAGATACCTTAACAAGATGCATTTACTTGTAAAGATTTTTTCCCTAACCTTCCGCATTAACTTACTGATTTTGACTGATAACAGAGGTTACAGTAGTTCAATGGCATCTTAACCGCATATATATGTCAGGAATATCTAAGTCACCTTTCAACAGTTAGACGTCTAACTTTCCTAAATGTTTCCTTTAATGCAGCCATGAGAGCTAGCCGAGATCTTTCAAATCAGTGTGTCATCTATTCCTTTAGATCAGGGGTCTCCAAACTTTTCAATGTAAGGGCCACATTATATATTTCCCACATTTATGCGGGCCAAAGAAAATAAAATCAGTGCCAGTAATTTAATTTCCTCAAATATTAGAGTATAAACATGGAAAAATTAAAACATATCTTGTTGGAAAAAATCAGGGTAAACTAAATAGATTCCTGCCTTTAGTTTTATGCAAACAAATTAGTGTGATGAATGATGCTGACGTTTTGACTTCAAAATTTCATTTGAATAAGGTTCCAGATTAGATGAGCCAATTGTAAGAATTGATTTCAACTGATCATCAGACAAAATTGCTCGATAGTTAAATTTCACATACTTCATTTTGGAAAATGTTTGTTCACACAAGTATGTTGTACCAAAAATGGACACAAAACTACAAGCAAACTTTATCAAATTTGGAAACTGATCTGGCTGCAGGCATTTATAAAACTCAATCAGATTTCCTTCTCTATACTTATCTTTCAGTCTGTCATCTGCCTGGAGATCAATAATTTTCATTTGAAATTGAGTTGGAAGATTTTCAGCATTGAATAATTAAACGATGCCAGTCGTGCGATAATTATTTTTTCAAGGCCACCACACAGGGATTTGTTTGGCGGGCTGGATGAAATTATGTGGCGGGCCGGATGTGGCCCGCGGGCCATAGTTTGGAGAGCCCTGCTTTAGATGAAGGGAAATGCCTGCAGTCTTTGCCTGACAGGCTAAGTCTATTAGGTTTCCCTCTCTACACTTGACCAAGGTTCCTGGGTCTTTGGAATGTTCCCTTCTCCTTCCAAAGACCTTATCCCTATCCCTGCTGTACAGTCAGTCCCCTAGAAGTGATAATGCCAATCTCAACCACCTCAATGATGCCAGAATTTATATCTTGACTGAACTTCATTTAATGGTGACCTACGGTTGTCTCTTGGTCCAACAAATAACTAGCCGATTTTGACCTCAAGAATCTAACAAATCAAATGTACTGAAACTTATGTAATAGTACTACTACATGCATACATTAAATTAAGTATGCCAGCACGTAATCTAATTTTGATAAAAATAACAAAAACTTTGTTTGAGGCTCAATTATTTTCCCAAACATCCCAACATGTCTCTCACCAAATTCGTACTTACGAACGAGAGCACAGGAGAGGATTTACTAAAGAAACGTTAACTTAACCAAAAGTTTATGCAAAGCATGTTAACACAAATCTTCCTCCAAAGACCTGAATGCCCATGTCAGCTGTTCATTGAAAACATGTGACAAGTATGGACCATTTGGTCTTCCTTGCACACAATGTTGCACTGAACCCCATCTAGCATGGACTTCTGCCAGCTTCAACCTGAATGGCAAACAAAGACAAGAGAAAAAACTATGAGACATAGAGAACCGAGTTGCTGGCACTGGCTTCCTCTTAGCAGCAGCATACCAGAAAAAGACAATACTGTTCTTTCAAGAATAAGTCCATCTCTTGACTAAATGTTGTCCAGCAAGCAATATGCACGAATCAAATAAGAGGGCTCATCATGTATGAACACTAAATAAAAACAGAAAATCCCAAGTTCCACCACAATCTCTTCCTAAACCAATGTAGAATGTCCTAACCTGGATGTCACATTAGTTTTGTGACATATCACAAGAAAGACACCACCAAAACTCTTTCTATGACACCTTGATGCAGGATATAGAATCCTTACTTACATGTACTACATGAACTAGCAATGGTTTCTTCCTTACGGAATGTATTATGCAACATGATTCAATTGGCAGCACTGCCTGTTGAGTAGATAGGAATGTCTAAAAATGAATCAAATGCAGGCTAACTCTCAGACCAGTAAGACCTGAAAACTACATCAATGCTAGTACTTACGGTATTTTTTTTTCTTTCTTTCTTTATGCCCTATACCTTACATAATGAAAAGTGCCTTAAAAGACAAGCCATAACTTTCTGTACTGCCAAACTTCAAAAATTTGTAACTCAACTCTGAACCAATCCATGAAATTAGTCCCCTTCATCACCTGACGGTTATGATGACACTGATCCTGATGACAAATTAGTTAGACTCAACATAAAACCCAAACAGTTAAGGGTAAAAATCAAACCTTTACATACAAAGCAAAGTACTATGCAAAACATCACAAAGCAAGCCAGGTGCAATATAGGTACATATAGAGAAAAAATCATAAAGGCATCCAAGATGTAAAGAAATTTCCAAACCTACACCCTAAATAATATGTGTGCTGACCATAAGATATTACATTACAATCACTGGTCAATATGGTATATTCAAATTTGGCATGGCATAAGCAAAACCAGAAGAGACTACTTTGCTGGCCACTACAAGTCTGAAAACATCAAGGGTTAAGAGTGCAGGTGGAAAAACTATTTGAATTGTACACTGTGCATGATCAAACAACTCATGAACAAGCCAGGGAATGTAAAAATGAATACTCTTAAAACTAATACAAAAATCTGAATTATTATTTTATGAAGAAACCCCAATGGAAACAATAATATCATTCAACAAAAATTTTTAGTTTTCTAAGAAATTTAGGAAAATTATTCTCCAAAATAAATGCTACACCTGTAAAATCTAAGGAAATTAAACCATGTTGCTACCCCTTACTGGAATAACTTTAGAAAACGACAATAATGTACAAATGCTATTTCAGATTAACATAACCCGGCCATGTTTAACAAGGGTAGCACAAGATGGACAACATATGTTGATGGTGTAGGGCAACAGTTTGCTAGATGATGGTGATCAAGCACTGTCTTTTTGGGCCTACTTCTCAAAAAGAAATTAAAACTTTTTTCAGAGGACCTTTATACAAACTATCCTATATGTATCATTGTAAATCTCATTTCGTGTTTATATACAGTTTATAATTACGTATCCAATTTCCAGCCTCGGAACTCAAATATAAAAATTAAGTTTAATATAGGTATCAAGTGCTGTTTCATCTGCTGCCCTAGAGAGACTTGGAATATAGCCTTCAAATACTTGTCTAGTACAGTATTCGGTTTAAGCTTCTCTTGCGTATGAAATAAGAGTTTACTGAATACATTAACTTGCCCACTTCAGTTAAAATTCTTCAATAACTGAGACTTACACCATGCAAGAAGTTACCACACACACATATATAATATATACTATTTATAAAAACCAGCCACGTGTGTTCATTAAGTTCTTCTTATGGATGGAGAGGCAAGGGTGGTAATCATCAAGAGAGCATTCCCTTACCTATACAGTTATGCTATGCCAATCTCTGACCTCCGAATTATTTCACTACATTCTTTGAGTTAGATTTTTTACCCTACAACAGAGCGTAATGAATGTCATTGAAAAGAATTAATTACAATGCACAGGAAATCCTCAAAGTCACTGCAGTGTCAACCAAGCATCTCTAGCAACACGCGCCCTGCTCCAAAACATCTGTTTATTCCTTTATTCCTTAATTAAAGCCATCAGGATTTCAACAACTTGAGAGATCTGAGATGTTCTTGAGTTCTAAAGTTTTAAAAATAGCGAAAACAATAAATGGAAAATACATAAATACAAATTCATGAAAGCGCTACTACTCGAAGAACAGTCAGTTACACAGTGTTGTAAGGCCATTAAGGTAAAATGATAAAAAAATAAATTAATAACCTCAGTAAACAACAAAATACAAGAAAATGAGGTTACATTGCTCACCCCAATTTTACATTACAGTTACAAGAAGATAGTAAAAACTGTATTCCAATCAAACTCGCTCTCAATTTTAGTGGCAACCCGATGTTTCAGATACAAGTAACTTTATTTAGGTAGATAAAAACACTGAAATCTAGTGAACTTGAGAGAAATTGACAACTGGTGCATAACGAAGAGTAAATCAACAAGACAGAAACAAACTAAGGTGTTCTAACATCATACCCCAAATATGCAATGTCCACCTACAGGCAATATTCTTTCGCTGTACTACCATGCAAATAGGACAACCTTAATACGTATTCATTATTTGGAGAAATCCTCCCCACATACAGATGACCCTCACAACCTTCATTATTTTGGGGATGGTGTTATAAGCCTTAGTGAAACAATTATTAAACTAATAAAAAAAATCTACTCCTCTTGACACATGCCACATCATCCCAAGCTTTTTTTTGGTTGGCTTTTCCCTTCTTTGCCCTACACTATTTCTGCCTGAGCCCCCCTCAGGCCTAAGTCTTCATCTATTCTTGATTTCCTGGGAGTTCCTACAGGTCTTTGACCTGCTGCTACCATATCTACTGCTTTCCTGACCAAGTGGTCCTCATCACTTCTTCATACAATTCCTAACCAACAAAAGGTTTGGGATCTCAAGTCATATTTTCTTGCTTGTTAATAACATTTAGCCACCAATACCTGATTCATAACAACTTCCCAATTTACTCCAGCCAGGAATCTGAATATTCTAAGGTCACACGATTTCAAATCTCCTCAACGTTCCTTGTCAATGCCCATGTTTTTGCTGCCAATAGTATATAGTATACCTTATGTACTTCTGATCCTGAATCCATGTGTCCCAAAGAGAACAGAAATAATCCAAATCTCCTAAGACCTATCCATCTGTCATAACAGGGTTCTCAAATCCCCCTCTCTTTCCCACTTTCTCCTGAAATGAATGGCAGGCATTATAAATCTTGTGCTCCGTGTATATTTTGTAATCTTAAGTTTACACTGGTTCCAGCTCTCATCTACATTCAACTCTTTCACCTTTCAAATATTCCCATCACCAACAACCCCTATGATAAAGAACAAACAGCTCAGTGCTTACCCTTGATGTTTGTTTGTATGGTGCTTTTATGTTGCACAGAACCAGTGGTTATTCAGCAATGGGACCAATGGCTTTACGTGACTTCCGAACCACGTTGAGAGTGAACTTCTATCACCAGAAATACACATCTCTCACTCCTCAATGGAATGGCCGAGAATCGAACCCGCGACCACCGAGGTGGGACGCTAATACCATACCAACCATGCCACTTAGGTGCTTTTATTTTTTTTAGCACCTACATGATCTCAAATTCTTCTGATACACCTGCAGCTGTCTAGTTATCTCTAGATCTAGTATTGTGGTAGAGTAAAACCATTAGCTTAATGAGTCTTCCTGGTGACTGACTTTGCAATGCCCATTTAAGTGTCTCGGTACTCTGTCAAATGCCTTTCTCAAAATCCACAAATATTTGATAAAATCTCTACTTTGCAAGGTATTTTTCCTCCATTTCCTCATTATAAACACTATTGAGGTTAAACATTTTTCTCAGCCTTTCCTCAAGCACCTATTCATGGCATGTTCTTGAGGTTTTATTCTGCTGTAATCTTCACATAGCATTGCATGCCCTTTTTCCTTTACTGAAAGGCTCTTTCCCCACTCTTCTGGTCCATTGTCAGGTTATACATAGTGGTTTCTATGCAATTCGCCAGCCCGAGGAGAGCCTTTATTAGGCTCAGCAGTCTGGATAAACTAATCCTTTATAATAATAATAATAATAATGGATGGTTCTGGGACCTAAGCATTTTTTATCTGCCAGAAGGCCCTTTTTAACTTCTTCAGTTGTTGTTCTCAAGTGGTCTCCAGTTCATGTCCATTTTCTTTATTCAAATGTTTTCCAACCACTGTCTGGTATCTCTAGTCTCAACTTTTAATTTCTTCATCTTCATCTTTTATAGCATTTGGCCCTTCTAAATCTTTTCCATCTTTCCTCAACCACTTTGCTACTCAAACTATTTTCCTTCTGCTGTGTTGAGATTCTGATTCCTTTCATCATATAATTTGGTCATCTTGCCCGTGCCCCTCCCTTCCTTCAGTCTGCTTCCTCTTTTCCTTTTCTAGGTCTCTATCCTGTCCTCCAAATGTCTTCTGCCAAAGCTTAACTATGCCACTCAGTTATATATACTGGGAAATCTTCTACACACCCTTTACTGTATATTCCTTTGGTCACAAACTCTAATGGGTTACAGTAATCCCCCTCCCCCAACAATATAATGAGCTAGAAATAAAATGCAAAGAGCATAGAACTCCTTAAAAATAATAGAATAACAGAGAAAAAACCTGTTACAAGAAAAATGTAGTTGAAAAGATCAGCAATAATAGATAATGATTCCCAGGTGTTTAAACGATAATAACAAGGTTTATACTACATTAATTAAAAGTGAAGGGTAACCATTTCAACCAATATAAATTAAGTATGGTAATTAACCTGTTATCTGCAAACACCATCTAATAAATGACTCTTTCTCATCCTTTTCTGAGTCAAGAAGGTTGTACAATCACCCAACTAGTTATTTTCACACCTTTTCATCCTTACCCTTTAACACACAAAGACTTTGCCAATCTCTGACAATCCTTCCAATTATCAGGTAAAAATTGTGTTACTGTGCTTCAATGTTAGAGCAGCAAAAATCAAAACTCATAATTCACCAGATGATCAGCCTCTGCTTAGGAAATAAAAATCAAGCACAAGTTTCACACAACGCTGTACTACCTAACCATTTCATACAATCAAATATACAATACGATCCCAAAACCAGCCAAAGGATAATCTATAAAAATTATCATATGAACCAAGTAAAATATATATGCCAAGGAATCTCTTACTTTTTCTATCATGAACAAAATTAGATTCCACCATGACCTTATAATCTGTGTTTAATGCTCTTTACATTATTCTTACTCACACTACTCTCACGCCCTCAAACATTTGAAATTGTCTACCTCTGTACTTCAACTACTGCAAACCTGCCTGAGCACATCTTCATGCATAACTCACACAAGTTTCTTGATATTACACCAGATAAGCCTAAATGCAATGCCACTGGCCATTTCTATGACTGTATGACTATAATACAGAGCACAATTCTGACTTGATCAAGCGCCTTGCATTTCAATCTTGAATTCAAATCCCAGACCATTGTTTTTAGTCATTACGGGAGGGTTCAACAAGATATACCCAGGTATACTCCATGCAAAAGTGGATCCCATAAGGAAGTCTAGAATTGGGATGGGCCTGGGAATGTTTAAGACAAAGGTGGCTTGAAAGTTTAGAGGCAAGGGTGGCAGATTTGAATATATGGAGCAGTGAAAGTTTTGTAAAATCCATTGACAACTTTAGACAACCCATTAATGACTTCAGAAGGTGGCAGCAAAGTGATAGAAAAAAAAAACCTAAAAACAGGGAAACAGATGCAGAGAGAAATTGACTTCCACTCAAAACAAATAACACAGTTCAAGACTACTGCATCCGATAAAGAAAACCACCAATTGAGATCAAACAGCCAAAATGATAAGGTAAGGATAGTGCTAAAGAAATGTGAGAAAGATGGAAAACACCTATATAATACTACAGGCAGTCTCCAGTTATCAGCAATGTAGTTTTATGGCGCTTGTTTAGCGACTATGACAAAATTTTTGGCGCCAATCCCTGCTTATCGGTGCTATCATCAGCAATTTTCAGTTAGTCACGGCGTCGGGAACGGAGACCTAACCGAGGACTGCCTGTACTAATAAAATTACAATCACCACAAGACACACACATCACAAAACAGGGGTGCAGGGAAGTAGAACATGAAGATGGGACTGTGTCTCCAGTCTAAGTACAAAAGAACTTTTTACACACGTGAAAGCTTGGTCTGATGACCTGACACCGGAGCAGTTTGGTTATTCAGTACTGTGAACAGTGGGATCCACATTTAAGCAGCATTTTAAGACTTCTTCCATGACATGTTTAATATACAGTGGTCCCCACTTATTCGCGGGGGATGTGTACCAGACTCCCCCCCCCCATAGATAGAACCTGCAAATAGTTGGAACCCCTATAAAAATGCTTTAAACCTCCTACTTTGTTAGATAAAACTCAAGACAAACCCACTACAAATTTTTATACTTGGTTTTTTAATAGTTTTATCACAAAAAGTGCATTTTATGATCAAATTGATAAAAAATAAATTGTGGATATTTCTCATAAAAAAATACCGCAAATAGGCAAGTTTTCCACAAATAATGCAGGGAAATGTTCCAGAGAGAAATTAACGAATGTGTGAGTCTGCAAATCCGATGAACGCGAATACAGGGGGTCCACTGTACATGATACAACTAGTCATTATCAATCTAAACTATCTGGATATTCAAAGGGTATTTGACAAGGTGTCCCACACAAGATTGATTAAGTAGATCTAAACTTACAGCTGGTTACCAAATTTGCTGATGACATGAAAATGGGTATCAGTGTTGATAAGAGTAAAATTTACAAAACATACAGAAAATAAGTGAAAGATCATCATTTTTGGTAGCTTCCACAATTCTGGATGCTATCCCAAAGGAAGGTATATAGAAAGACTAGAAACAGTACAGAAAAGAGTAACCAAACTAACACCATCAATCACGCACATTGGATCTTGAAGAGCATTAGTACGCCTCAACATCATATTATTCTCTGGCAAATGGCAAATTGCTCTTTAGGAGGTCAGTTGATCAAACCAGTCAAGATATTTCTATATATAAAATGGATATCATTCATCAGTTTACAAGTAGTAGTAAACACACTAGATCCAAAGGATAGAAGCTAGAACTGAAAAAGTGAGTGGGAACTTCTGCAAATACGAGAGCGCTTAATTTTGGAACAGAATACCTAAACAAATGTTATCTTGGAATATGGAATAGACTTTCAGCTGAGGGTAAATATTACTACATCTATAAATGTGACCCATTATTCTGGTTAGAGTACCTTTACACAGATAACTAGCTCAGCAAAGTTGTGGAATACATGGGATTACAAGGCCAATTACCAAACTGAGCAACATTTGACATCAACCTACAACACAAAAGTAAAATGCCCAATTACATCAGCATCCAAAAGACTAATGCTCCCAAGATTTCATCAAAGCCATATCAAGTAAATTCAACATATAAATGAAAATTGGCAAAAAGGTACCCAAGCACACAACACAAAAATTAGTTCCTAAAAGTACTGGAATAAACAGAAAATCCTGTTCTTAAACAGATGCACTGTAAAATATGAACTGTATGAGCTTTTCTGAACACCAAGTGCCTCGTGAGATGGCATTAACTATTTTACAAAAAGATATGAGAACATTGTAACAATTTACATTCGCCAACACTGATAATGAAGGTTACCCCAAATTATTATATCAAAGGCAACTTCTATGCTGTATTATACTAAATACCATAATGTTCCACTCCTAGCGGAAAAATTACCCCTGTAAGGACACTCAACACTGGATCTTAATCCCTAACATACCTAAAGTTGGCGGAAACAGGAAGATCTCCTTCCCTTGGTACTGCCTACTACTATCTAACATGGAAAATAATGTACAATGAGACCTTTGTAAGAGAACAAAATAGATCATCCCTGAAAACATTTAGTATTAAAATTTAATGACATTATCAAGTTATTCCCATCAAATGACTTTGAAAATAGCTACTTAAACTATGCACAAAAAACCAAAGGAAGTTTCCCTTCAGTTACAAAATTAACCAATATACTAGACCAATTTCACCAGGTCATTTATTATGGGTTTCCACAATGAACTTTTTCTAAAACTAATGACAAGCTAAATTAGCAGCAATGTTAACTTTTCCATCTACTACATCAAGATTCCAGCCACCTGGATTTTGTGATATAGTTTAATACAGCCGAGATATACAACTATAGATGTAGTTGAGAAATACAGACTACTATTTAGCAAAATCCTTTCAACTGTGGGTATTAATGTACTTTTAAGACAATGTTTTTACATAAATTCATCAACCAAAGGAATTTTTCAATACAACCACCAGCAAATATGTTCCAACTAAATGGTCTTCAGAAATTTCCCAAACTTGACAAACAAATTTTGGGATCTCATAATTCAACAGCTATGCATCACTTCTAGAATTCAACAGCTATGTATAATTTCATTCAAAACCATTAAACAGTTTATAAATACAGTAGTACCTCGAGATACGGAAGGCTCAACTCAACTTACGAAAAACTCGAGATACGAAAGCTAACACGAAAAATTTTACTGCTCTACATACGAAAAGTTTTCAAGATACGAAAGGTTTCTGAAAGTCCGAGATTCGCCCCATAACAATTTTGAAACTCGCGCCGCACGCCGCCATCTTAGTTATAGTAGACTCGCCACCATCCTCCTGCTCTCCCATTGGTTCCTGATGCTAGCCAAGCCATGAAATCCTTCTCTCTAATTGGACAGCATCCCTCCCATCATGCATCTTCTATACGTACTTGTTGGCGTGCCTTAGCTCGGCCTCTCCACACCCGAAAATTTACCGTACGCAATCGGCATTCGTTCGGTCCAACGATTTCGTTTAGTAATGTAAATTCTTTAGTGATTTCGTTGCAGTACATATTATCGTGTTGTGCGAAGACTGTATTGTGTAACTTTACGTAAATTAACATACAAGATTAACGTAGTCATGGGTTCCAAGAAAGTTGAAATTCACGGAAAGAAGCGCATGCTGTCTTTGAAGACAAAGATGGAGATCATAAAGAAGTACGAAGCTGGTATGCGATTGAGTATGATCGCAAAGGAATACGGCCATAATCCGTCGGCAATAGGCACCATCCTTAAACAGAAGGATGCCATCAAAGCAACTACACCGTCGAAGGGCATCACTATTTTGTCCAGCAAGAGGAGCCATGTGCACGACGAGATGGAACGGCTGCTCCTCGTCTGGATAAGAGACAAAGAAATCGCTGGCGATACAGTAACGGAGACGGCAATCGCTCACAAGGCCAGTGCTATTTTCGGCGATTTGATTGCGCAGGCGGAAGACGAGGGAGGGGAAGGGACTTCAACGCCAACCCCAGAGTTCAAGGCTTCGCATGGCTGGTTCGAGAAATTCCGTAAACGGACTGGCATCCATTCGGTGGTGCGTCATGGGGAGGCTGCCAGCTCGGACACGAAAGCAGCCGAAGCCTTTAAAAAGACGTTCGACGAGATGATGACCAAGGAAGGCTACAGTTCTCAGCAAGTCTTCAACTGTGATGAGACTGGCCTTTTTTGGAAAAAAAATGCCTCGTTGGACATACATCACGGAGGAAGAGAAGAAGCTACCCGGGCATAAGCCTATGAAAGACAGGCTTACGCTCGCACTTTGTTCGAACGCCAGTGGGGATTGCAAGGTGAAGCCCCTACTGGTGTATCACTCCAAGACTCCTCAAGCCTTCAAGGCCCACAAAGTGTTGAAGGAGAAGCTTCCAGTAATGTGGAGGGCTAATGCAAAAGCCTGGGTAACGAGGCTTTTGTTCACCAAGTGGGTAAATCTGTGTTTCGGCCCGACTGTGAAGAGTTTTTTGCAAGAGAAGCGCCTCCCCCTGAAATGTCTGCTGGTGTTGGACAATGCCCCTCCCCACCCTCCTGGCCTCGAGGAAGATATCCTAGCGGAGTATTCCTTCGTTAAGATTCTTTTTCTTCTGCCCAACACCACCCCTCTCCTCCAGCCCATGGACAAGCAAGTGATAGCAAACTTTAAGAAGCTGTACACGAAACATCTTTTCAAAACATGTTTCGACATCACCGATACCACAAACCTCACCTTGCGTGAATTTTGGAAGGAGCATTTCGACATCGTCATTTGCATCTGACTCACCGACCAAGCTTGGCAGGAGGTTTCGAGGCGAACCTTGAATTCCTAGTGGAGGAAACTCTGGCCTGATGCTGTATCCGCCCGAGACTTCGAGGGATTCGACGTGGGTGAAGCTGGTGCTGCTGAGTCAGAAACAGTTGACGATCCCGAAACTGTTTCCCAACCAGATCTTGACGAGATCGTTGCACTCGGCAAGTCCATGAAGCTGGTCGTCGACGAGGACGACATCAACGACCTTCTCGAGGAGCACCAAGAGGAGCTTACGATGGATGACCTGAAGGAGTTGGAGGCCATGCAACATAACGTCGTTCAAGAGGAGTTCTCTAGCAGCGGCGATGAAGAGGAGCCGCCGCCTATGACAACGGCAGAAATTAAGGATGTCTTAGCCGCTTTTCATAAAGTGCAATCGTTTATCGAAAAAAGACACCCCGAAAAGGCTCACAAAGGTCGTATGCTTGCGCAGTTCGATGACGTTTGCCTGAGTCGTTTCAGGAACATTGTGAAAAGTAGGCAGAAGCAATCTTCCTTGGATTGTTATTTTTTAAAGAGGCCTTCAGCATTAGCAGGAGTAAGCAAAAAGGAAGAACCAAGTGATAAAAAACAGAAAGTTGAAAGCAAAAAGGAAGAACCAAGTGATGAAAAACAGAACGTTGAAAGTGGTGATGAAGTTGAAATTCTGTAAAAAAAAAAAAAAAAAAAAAAAAAAAGCTTACGTAAAAGTAAAAAAAAGTTAAAAATCAAGAAAAAAAAAATTTTAATTTTTAGATTTTTGTAAGTTAAGTGTTACAGTTTTGTTAACCCTTAAACGCCGGAGCGGTAAATAAAAAAATGACTCCCGTATGCCGGAGGGGTTTGAGAGTGAGCGCGTAGCAGAGAAAAAATATTTTTTTCAAAAAATCACAGCGCGCTTAGTTTTCAAGATTAAGAGTTCATTTTTGGCTCCTTTTTTTGTCATTGCTTGAAGTTTAGTATGCAACCATCAGAAATGAAAAAAATTATCATTATCATATATAAATAATGCGATATATGATAGCGCAAAAACGAAATTTCATATATAATTGTATTCAAATCGCGCTGTGCGCAAAACGGTTGAAGGTAAGAAGTTACTTTTTTTTCGTTGTAATGTGCACTAAATTGCGATCATTTTGATATATAACACATTGTAAAACGATAAAAGCAACACAGAGAAAATATTATCACAAAATAATGCATGAATTCGTAACGCGCTTACGTAAACACATATTTTTTTCAAAAATTCACCATAAATCTAAATATTATCCTAGAGACTTCCAATATGTTTCAGAATGAAGACAAATGATTGAATATTACTATACTGTAAGAATATTAGCTTACAAATGCAGTTTTCGACCATATCTGACGAGCTAAAGTTGACCGAATGTCGAATTTTTTATATATAGATTTTTTATATGCAATTATTTCGGAAATAAGAAAAGCTACAACTTTCAAATATTTTTCGTTTTATTCTACATGAAATTGCGCACATTTTCATATATAAAACTCTATGAAATGCCTAATATGAAACGGAGCAAATATTCCGAGAATGGGACTTACGCATTTCGGAGATTTGTGGCGGAGAATCCGCGCGCGGGAGGAAGGAAAGTTTTTTTTAAAATTCACCATAAATTTAAATATTGTGCTAGAGACTTCGAATTTGTTTCACGATGAAGATAAATGACTGAATATTACTAGACTGTAAGAATTTTATTTTACAATTGCGTTTTTCGACCATTTCGGTAGAGTCAAATTTGACCGAACGTGGTTTTTTTTATATTTATCGTGATTTATATGCAAATATTTCGAAAATGAGAATAGCTACAACCTTCAACTATTTATTGTTGTATTATACATGAAATTGCGCACATTTTCATATATAAAAAGTTATGTAACGGCTAATTTAAAATGGTGCAAACATACCACAATCGCACGTATGATTTTTTCGGAAGAGTTACCGCGCGGACGTAAAGAAAATGTTATTTTTTTCATAAATTCACCATAAATCGAAATATTGTGCTAGAGACTTCCAATTAGTTGCAAAATTAAGTTAAATGATTGAATATTACTAAAATATAAGAGTTTTAGCTTACAATTGCGTTTTTCGACCATTTCGGTAGAGTCAAAGTTGACCGAAGGTTGAAATTTTGGCACTTATCGTTATTTATATGAAAATATCTTAAAATTGATAAAAGCTACAATCATGAGTATTTTTTTGTTGTATTCTACATAAAAATGCGCACATTTTCATATATAATACTCTATGTAACGGCTAATTTAAAATGGTACAAAAATTATGTCAAAGTGACGAAATAATTTGGTACAAAAATTATGTCAAAGTGACGAAATAATTTCAGAGATGTGTCACAGATACTTTTTAGTGCGGCAAGAAAGAAATTCACGCTTGCGCGCCTGCGTAACGATTGTAAACA
Source organism: Macrobrachium nipponense (assembly GCF_015104395.2). NCBI lineage: Eukaryota > Metazoa > Arthropoda > Malacostraca > Decapoda > Palaemonidae > Macrobrachium > Macrobrachium nipponense. The sequence continues at coordinate 1,781,245 of NC_061109.1, forward strand.
AAACAACACCTTGATCCGTGAACTCCCAGCATCCCCCAAGGCGCGTGATTGAAGAGTTTTCGGCTGGTAGGCCTAAAAGTATTTTTCCGCGAATTTTTAAAAAAACTTTTGTATGTCGACGTAAAATACGTCCAGTCGGCACCCGAGAGACAAAAAATGTCGACGTAAAATACGTCCAGTCGGCGTTTAAGGGTTAATGTGTTTCGTAAATTTTAGTTTGATAGTTTTCCTTAAATTTTTTATGTTTTTGTAAAGTTAAGTGTACGTACGTACGTTATCTGCCATTTGTCCTCCTCCTCCTCTGCCGCCACTTTCGGAGATAGCCTCACTCGAAAGGTAAGCTTCCACATTTTACGTTACAGTAATAATATTTCTTGTACACTAATATACACTTTATTTACAGGTTTTGGATTTTAATTCTTAATTTAGGTATTGAATGGTCCAAATTGTTGTAGTATTTCATTGTTTATAGGTCAATTTAGCTTTATTATGAAATTTAATGGTGTGTTTTTGGAGGCCTTGGAACGGATTAGCCATTTTACATGTAAAATGTGTTCCAAGATACGAAAAACTCATTATACGAAGGCTGCCTCGGAACGGATTAATTTTGTATCTCAAGGTACCACTGTACCTGGTTAAAACACAAGTGCAGGAAAAATTAAGGCAGTCCTTGGTAGTGGCTGGATCACTACTGTACTACGTACTCCATTCTCCTGGCATTATTATTATTATTATAAAGGATTGGTTTATGCAGACATCTGAGCCTAATAACGGCTCTTCTCAGGCTAGTTTTCACGAATTAATCCGAAAAAAAATTTAAGACTTTATTTAGGAAACCGGTTTTACTTAGGAACATGACAATCCTATCAAATACAAAATCTTGCCTTCACCAAGAATGCCTTTTAATATCATGTTTAAGTAAATATAAGTTTCTTTGATGGTTCCATATTGGACAATCGACTAACAAGTGTAGGACAGTCATTGGTGTCTGGCACGTACTACATTTCATTGGGTCTGGATGTGGATTTGACATCAAATGACCATATGAAAATCTAGTATGGCCTATATTGATTGATTGATGCAAAAAAGTACCACGGCGTCCCAACAAATTAAGTCATCGACGCCAGAAATATGCCATTGTGTAATTAAAAATTAAATAAATAATAAGTAAAAAAGAAAAAAAATTGTTCTTATATACACTCAAGTTTCAAGTATGATATCATTTATACTTTACTATAAAAAGTTATAACTTTTGTAGGAAGCCTGCTTCCTCCACAAACCTAAAAATACCACTCACCTAACTAATAATATTCCTTCAAAGTACCCTGGAGAGAAGGTATTCACCTTCCTCATTACGGCACTCTATGAAACGCTCTATTATGTCCTGAAGACTGGGACACTCGACCAGCAAGTGTCGCACAGTCAGAGGAACTAGGCACTCATCACAGAATGGCTGGGGATGTCAAGCCATTAAATAACCATGTGTTAGGTGTGTGTGGCCAATTCTTAAGCGGCAAAGGAATCCTCGACATTTTGCTGTAATTAAAAGGAATTGCTGATCTCGTAATTTCCAACATATTTTGATTGCTTTCTACTAAATTTTCCCGTATATTTTGCAATTTCTCTCAGGCTTTTTTTTTTTATGTAAGGGAAAAAATCTCTAAATGGTAATGCAATATTTCTTTGTGGACCATCATGAATTGCCCTTTTCGCTAGCTTATCAGCTTTTCGTTTCCAGCTACTCCTGTGTGTGCTGGTACCCAACAGAAGTTTACAGTTTTCCTTTTTTGGTTAACTAAAAACAACCATTCTAAAATCTCTAAAATTAGAGGATGTTTTGAATAAAAATTCATGGCTTGAATCGCACTTAGAGAATCTGTGAAAATAGTAAAACTGTTATCTTCACAAAGTAAAATTTTCTTAACCCTTAAACGCCAAAGGGGTATATTAAAAATCGTCTTCCGTGTGCCGAGGCGGTCTCGGAGTGAGCGCCGAAGCGGAAAAAATATTTTTTTCAAAAAATCACAGCGCGCTTAGTTTTCAAGATTAAGAGTTCATTTTTGGCTCCTTTTTTTGTCATTGTCTGAAGTTTAGTATGCAACCATCAGAAATGAAAAAAAATTATCATTATCATATATAAATAATGCGATATATGATAGCGCGAAAACGAAATTTCATATATAATTGTATTAAAATCAAACTATGCGCAAAATGGTTAAAGGTAAAGAGTTAATTTTTTTTCGTTGTCATGTACACTAAATTGCGATCATTTTGGTATATAACACATTGTAAAACGATAAAAGCAACACAGAGAAAATATTATCACAAAATAATGCATGAATTCGTAACACGCGGACGTAAACTAATATTTTTTTCAAAAATTCACCATAAATCTAAATATTGTCCTAGAGACTTCCAATTTCTTTCAAAATGAAGACAAATGATTGAATATTACTATACTGTAAGAGTATTAGCCTACAATTGCAGTTGTTGACCATATCTGACGAGTTAAATTTGGCCAAATGTCGAATTTTTTAATATATTTTTTCTATATGCAATTATTTCAGAAATTAGAAAAGCTACAACCTTCAAATATTTTTCGTGCTATTGTACATGGAATTGCGCACATTTTCACATATAAAACTCTATGAAATGCCTAATATGAAACGGAGCAAATATTCCGAGAATACGACGTACGCATTTAGGAGATTTGTGGCGGAGAATCCGCGCGCGGAGGGAGGGAAATTTTTGTTTTAAATTCACCATAAATCTAAATATTGTGCTAGAGACTTCGAATTTGTTTCAAGATGAAGATAAATGACTGAATATTACTAGAATGTACGAGTTTTAGCTTACAATTGCGTTTTTCGACCATTTCAGTAGAGTCAAAGTTGACGAAACGTGGTTTTTTTTTCTATTTATCGTTATTTATATGCAAATATTTCAAAAATGAGAAAAGCTACAACCTTCAATTATTTTTGGTTGTATTCTACATGAAATTGCGCACATTTTCTTATATAAAACTTTATGTAACGGCTAATTTAAAATGGTGCAAACATTACCACAATCGCACGTGTGATTTTTTCGGAAGAGTTACAGCGCGGACGTTAAGAAAATGTTATTTTTTTCATAAATTCACCATAAATCGAAATATTGTGCTAGGGACTTCCAATTTGTTGCAAAATGAAGGTAAATGATTGAATATTACTAGAATATAAGAGTTTTAGCTTACAATTGCGCTTTTCGACCATTTTGGTAGAGTCAAAGTTGACCGAAGGTTGAAAATTTGTCACTTATCATTTTTTATATGAAAATATTTCAAAACTGATAAAAGCTACAACCATGGGTTGTTTTTAGTTGTATTGTGCATGAAATTGCGCACATTTCCATATATAAAACTTTATGTAATGGCTAATTTGAAAATGGTGCAAACATTACCACAATCACATGTATGATTTTTTTCGGAAGAGTTACCGCGCGGACGTAAGGAAAAAGTTGTTTCATAAATTCACCATAAATCGAAATATTGTGCTAGAGACTTCCAATTTGTTGTAAAATGAAGGTAAATGATTGAATATTACTAAAATATAAGAGTTTTAGCTTACAATTGCGTTTTTCGACCATTTTGGTAGAGTCAAAGTTGACCGAAGGTTGAAATTTTGGCACTTATCATTATTTACGTAAAAATATCTCAAAACTGATAAAAGCTACAATCATGAATATTTTTTGGTTGTATTCTACATAAAAATGCGCACATTTTCATATATAATACTTCATGTAACGGCTAATTTAAAATGGTACAAAAATTATGTCAAAGTGACGAAATAATTTTCGAGACGTGACACCGATACTTTTTAGTGCGTCAAGAAAAAAATTCACGCTTGCGCGCCTGCGTAACGATTGTAAACAAAACAACACCTTGATCCGTGAACTCCCAGCATCCCCCAAGGCGCGTGATTCAAGAGTTTTCAGCTGGTAAGCCTATAAGTATTTTTCAGCGAATTTTAAAAAAAACTTTTGTATGTCGACGTAAAATACGTCCAGTCGGCACCCAAGAGACAAAAAATGTCAACGTAAAATACGTCCACTCGGTGTTTAAGGGTTAATTGAAACTAAAATGGCATATAACTCAGCTGTAAAAATGGAGCAACAATTTGGTAATGATCTGCAGAGTTCAAAATTTGGAAAAACTGCTCCATAGCCAGCCAACACCAGCATCAGATTTGGAACCATCAGTATATATCACTTTCATGCTGAGATGCATGCTCTAAAAAAGTAAGTCTCATCACTCCATCTGATATATTCTTCTTGGATCAATTAAAGTAGTTACAATATGTAATATAAGGTAGCTTCCAAGGTGGGATTGCTGAAAACTTGAAAGACAGAACACGAGTAATGGTTATGTTTAAATTGGTCATGATCTCCCGTACTCTGAAGGCAAATGGGTGTGGTATTTTTGAATGGTCTCTAAAATAAGGAAAATATCTTTCATTTCCGACTGCAAAGCAAGCCAAAGAATTTGGAAGTCTCTGGAACCTAATCCAACTTCGCACCAGCAAAGTCTGGAAATAGAGATCCAGAGGAAGCTCTCCAGCATCCACTAACATACTTTCAATGGGAGAGGATCTAAAAGCTCCTGTAGAAATCCGAATGCCTGTATGACGAACAGAGTAAAGAGCTTTTAATTTATACAGAGGGGCAGATGTGAACACTTCACAACCATAAGCTAACGTTGGTAAAATAATAGCTTTGTATAATCTGAGGAGCTGTGTTCAGTCAGCACCCCATGAAGTATGAGATAATACTCTTAATAGATCTAGTGCCTTTACACATTTTGTTTTCAAGGAAGATATATGGGAAGACCAATTAAGCTTGTTGTTAAATATTAATCCATGAAATTTGGTTTCAGTCTTACAAGGGATTCGTTGTCCATTTATAAATAAATCAGGATCGGGATGGGCTCCTCTTAGGCGGCAAAAGTGTACTATTACAGTTTTGGTGATGGAAAATTGGAACCCTCTTTTCTCAGCCCATGTGACAACTTTGTTAATACTGAGTTGTAATTGTCGCTCTGCTACTGACATCTTTGAGGATGCAAATGACAAGGAGAAGTCATCCACAAACAGTGTATAAAAAATATCTTTAGAAATTATCTTTGCAATGCCATTAATTGCTAATGCAAATAGGGTGACACTCAAGACACTACCTTGAGGCACTCCTTGGTAATGAACAACCGACATTGTTGCTCCAACTTGCACCATAAATCTTAGAGATTTTAAAAAGGATTTAATAAAAAGTGGTAGTTCTCCTCTCAAATCACAATCGTACAAATCTTGTAAAATTCCCTGCCTCCACATAGTATCATAAGCTTTTTCCAAATCAAGAGAGACTGTAATATGATGCTGCTTATTTGCAAAAGCTTCACAAATAGAGTTTTCCATTCTTATTAAAACATCTGTAGTAGAGTGCATATTTCTAAAACCACATTGGGCTCTGGAGAGGAGATTATTGCGTTCCAAATACCACACTAATCGAGTATTGACCATTTTTTCCATAAATTTACAGAGACATGATGTTAAAACAATAGGTCGATAGCTTGTTAACAGGCTATCTTTTCCCGGCTTGGCAAATGGTAGAATCCTTGTTAATTCCCACACTAAGGGAAATAGGTGTTCTCTAAAAATTCTATTTATTATACTAAGGATAAATAACTTAGTACATTCTGGAGTGTGTCTTATCATAGCATATGGGACATCATCGGGACCAGGAGCTGTCTCTAGAATTTTTCAGAGCAGATTCAAACTCTTTCATTGTACAGGCGTCCCGCGGTTAACAGCGCAATCACTCAACGACGAATCGGTTTTACGGCGGTCGTCAAAAATATTCATTAAAAAAATAAGGCATTTTAAAGGTATCTTTACGGCACAATTTTCAGTTAACAGCGAGCGCCGCTAGCGCCGTTGCCTAACGAGTTCATACATTTGTAAAAATGCCATTCAGACCATAAAGGTTATGCAAATTATATTAACACATTTCATGGAGAGTTATTACGTAGGTATTAGGGTAAAATATATGCCTCTGACTCTGTTCTATGCCGAAAATATCGAGTTACATAAGTGCAAATTTAGCTATGGATGTGTCGATTTATAAATGTTCATGCTTTTGTTTAAAATGTGTATGAAAATGTATTACGTGAAAGGTATTTTTATTTCTGTACAGAAATATGATACAAAGGCAGCTTTTGAAACTGCCCTTCACGTTATCAAATACGTACGATGTTTTTTCATGTTCTTTCTTGTGAGCCACCGCCTGCCACTCTTCCGAAAATATAGATTTTAAAAAAGTACAAATTAGCGATCGATGTGTCGATTTCATAAATGTTTATGCTTTTATGTTTAAAATGTGTATGAAAATGTATTACTAATATGGTATTTTTATTTCTGTGCAGAAATATGATAAAAAGGTAGCTTTTGAAACTGCCCTTCAAGTTATCGACTACGATGTTTTTTTCAAGTTCGTTCTTGTATGCCGCCGTCTGCCGCTCTTCCGAAAATATAGTTAAAAAAAAAAAAAAAAAAAAAAAAAAAAAAAAAAAACAAAAAAAAAAAAAAAAAAAAAAAAAAAAAAAAAAGAGTGCAAATTTAGCGATCGATGTGTCGATTTTTTAAATGTTTATGCTTTTATGTTTAAAATAAGTATGAAAATATATTACGTAAAGGTATTTTCATTTTTGTACAGAAATAAGATAGAAATTAAGGCAGCCTTTGTAACTACGCTCCACGTTGTCAGGGGATGTTTTTTCATGTTCGTTCTTGTCCGCCAGTTCCGAAAAATGCATTGTGTTATTTTATTAATTATGTATCTCTTCCATAAATCCTTTAAAAAGTTATACATTATTTCATTGTATACAAGAATATTGTATGTATTCTCATATTATTCTATTTTAAAATACTACGGCAAATTTAAGCCAGTATTCCACGGAGCGGCCAATGTTGTGGTTTGAAATCAGCTGATGAATGCGAGTTTGTTTCACCATAACGCAATTCTGAGCGTTAGCATAAACGAATATCTAGATACTTGACTTATATGAGACAAAGTTACTTTTCCTTATACAGTGTGTTTTTAGGTGGAAATATTTATTGAATATGTCTCGTTGTGAATGTGAACTACTTTTTTTTTCGTTAACAGATTACGTTGGTGGCATGTTTATTGCGTAAAAAATTACGTGATTTCGTTCGCAATAATCCTTTATATCATCGTAATACGAACTTTACGTTATTTATCTTATATCGATGTGAAACCAACAGTAAAATGTGTTCTTTCCAGCACAGTAGTTTTGATTAAAATTATCTTATCCCAATTTTATCTACGGTTGTGTTTGATGGCATACGTTTACTGCAGTTTTATCCTTGTTGCCGATGTACGATAATATTCATTAGCAGCTTGAACAGTTTTCTCAGCTTCAGTTATAACTAGGTTAAATTAACAGTATATTTCCCGATTGATCTTTAATCTATATTGATCTCTGATCTATAGCGAATAAAGTTATTACATTAAGATATCTCAGTTCTATTCTATACATAACGCCATTTATAACAACTACGGTAATTTGTACTGTAGTACGATGATTGAAATACAAGCCAAACGGATGTCATCCAGTTCGGTTGTACTTAGAAAAAAAAAAGTTGTTTCTCATTTGGTTGTTCATGGCTGTACACGTTCACGCAACGAGTATAATGTTAAAACCACACTTTCATCATTCTCTTTTGCTGTTATTGAACTTATGTAACTAAAAGATGGATAAAGTTAGGCCATTGTAATTTGATCTCTCATAAAATCGGACTATCGTAAGACTAATGATCGTAACCTGAACACTACAGCTACCTGTACACTGTATAAACTTTATTATATCTTTTTATATACTCTAGACACCCAAACGTACTGTACAATAAATTCTATAGTACTATACTGCATAAATATAATTTTACTTATTGCGCCGTTGTGGGATTACGGCGCCTTTGACTGGTCTAGAGTTTCGAAAAAAGGTGTGCGGTGGACGTAGGCTTTAAAATCGCTTAGCGCCGAAAATCGCTTGGCATCGGCGGCCAGGAACGGAACCCCTGCCGCTAACCGAGGGCCGCCTGTAAATGGTATGTTATAAGATTCCTCTTTCGTAGGTGTGAAATCTATCCTTTTTTGTTTCTCCCTCTGTCGGTATTCTGCATAAGATTTATCATCACATTTCTTTGAAACCTCTGCAAAATAACTGGCTAGCTTATCTGCAACAATCTGAGGATCAGCAACCTTGGTATCATTGATTTTTAATGTTGGTGGTTTTGATGGGATGTATTTACCTGCATTTTCCTTACTTTCTTCCATACTAAAGTAAGTGGAGTTTTGGCATTTATTGAATGAATGAATATTGTCCAACAGCTTTTTCTGGATTGTTTAATTTTGAGCCTAAACTGGGATCTTGCCTTAAGATACTGTACTTTGTAGTGATCACATTTATGCCTTTTATAGCATGTTTTGGCAACTCTCAGTGCTGTGTGTGTCTTACGGCATTCTCTGTCCCACCATGGAACAGGTTTGCGTACAAAATTACCAGACGTTCTTGGGATTGATTGGAGGCCTGCTACAAATAACGTAGTATTAATCATTTCAATAGCATCATCTATTATTGGGAATTCTTCTGCAGTAGCATCAATAGCTTTTTTCAGTAAAAGTATGCCATTTGGCTTTTCCTATATTCCATTTTGGCAGTCTAGATATTGGAGGACTTTGGGCAATACTAATAATAATTGGGAAGTGGTCACTGGTATGACGATCATCCATTACCTCCCAACTAGTCAATAATTGAATCTTCACTGCATATTCATAAATCAATTACCGATATGGTTCCAGTTTGTATGTGGAAATGGGTTGGTTCTCCAGTATTTAATATCCCTACATTTAAGTTATTAATTATTGAAGTTAGATGGTTTGCTCTCTGGTTGCTGACTATATCACCCCACATGGGGTCTCAAGCATTCATATCACCTAATATTAGATATGGTGTAGGTAGCTGGTTAACCAGTGAAGTAAAGTCTTCACTAGGAAAGGCAATACCAGGTGGTAAATACACACAGCATATGGTGTATTTTCATTCTAAAAATAGTACTTGTATAGCTACTGCTTCTAAGTTGGTTTGTATTTGAAAGCTGGTATGTGGGATGTCATTGCGGATCATAAGTAGTGCACCCCCATGGCTTTGGCTTTTGTTATTTGGAGTATTTTCTGAATGGTATGGAGAAAATTCCTTTGGACAGGGAATGTTATGATTGCCCAACATAGCTTCGTTGGAAGTGCAACACAAAATTGGATTAAAGTCATGAATTAGTACTTTTAATTCTTCCCATTTACTTCTAAGTCCTTGACAATTACATTGAATGATGGATGAAACTTTATCTTTTGGGTCCTCTAACATTGAGGTGTCTTTGAATTAATTTTGGGGATATTTTGTCCAGAGATTGGGATGATTTCTTGGAATCTCCCAATTTTTTCAGTGGGGGAGAGAACTGGTGGAGACTCATCTTTTGTTGACAAGTCCTTTCCCATATATGCTGATTTTAAGGGGTGGTGCCCACCCGTTCTTTAAAGTGACAGATGGGCTGCAGGAATTTGAAGGAGGAGCTGCTGGCTCCTCTGTCTTAGGTGCGGGCTTTTAATGGGGTGGGGCTCCAGAGAGAGAGCTGCTAGCTCCTCTGTTTCTTTGGTGGTATGTTTTTATAGGAGTCTCCAGGAAAGAAGTAATGGAGTGGCTAATAGCTCCTCAGAGGTATATGGTAAGGCTGCCATTGGCAGTTCTGACGATGTTGGAGATGGAGTCAAAGGTCCATCTAGGGTGGAAGAACTTTGTTCCTCTTGAGAACTCAATGGATCTGAGATGGGTCTTAAAGCTGTCTCCTCTAGAGTTTCGGTTTTTACTATCAGGAAGTATAATACAGTCATCACTTCGAGATCTCTTGTTCAATTGAATTCTAGGATTTGAGTTATTATTTAATGAATTTTTTTCCATTTCTCTTCTTTTGGTGACTGCAGCAAAGGTGCAAATTCCTGGGTTAAAGCTGCTTGCTACCTTCTGTTTTGCTTCAAAGAAACTAATACGTTCCTTGGTCTTGACAGCCATTATTTCTTTTTCAAAGAGATATCTCTCGCATTTTTTATCTGACGCTGGATGTTCTCCTCCACAGTTCACACATTTAGGAGCATTGCTACATGGTCCATGTGACTCCTGTCCACAGTTTACACATATTTCAACCTCACCCTTGGCTTTTCTACGGCAAGATGTATTTACATGGCCATACATTTGGCAGTGAAAACATTGCCTGGGTGAAGGGATATAAGGCCTAACTTTAAATTGATACCAAGCCACTGAAAGTATCTCTGGGAGTTTCAAGGAATCAAATGTTAATATTAATAAAGGTTGTGGACAGAGTACTCCATGTTCTTTTTTCATTATTCTCTTGACTTCTGTAACATTTTGATCTTTAACAAACTTTTTTAATAATTTGTCCTCAGAAAATTTCATTAGAGCTTTAGAGAAGATGACACCTCTGCTCTGGTTATAAGTTTTATGAGGCTCACATTTAATCTTGTTACCACTAATTGTTTCAATTTCTTTTAACTTGCTGCTTTCAGATGGTGACTGTACCTCTATCAATAAATGGCCTTTGCCCAAGGAGGAAATTTTTGGCTTTCTGCCTAAACATGTAATTATTTCTCTATATATTTCAAGAATATCTGAATCTTCTATATTGCCTTCTTCTAAAGACAAAAGTTAATTTATCATATGCAGCAGGCTGAAACATACCTGGCATTACTTCAATTGACCTAAGCTTCCTATTCTTTTTCTTGTTTAGACTTTTCCTCCTTAACCCAAGACTATACTGGTTTGGGTTAGAAGGAGTATAAGGGGCCATTGTTACCAAACTAGATCCCTTTCCAAGAGGCTGTACCATATTGTCCTTTTCCGAGCAAGAGGTTGTCATCGGTGTTTGGGGGAGGTTTATATGGTTTGCCATACAACGAGGATAATTAATTTCGTCCAGGCTTGGGTCCCTCTCACCAAGGAGGCCCAACTGGGGGAGGAGCAAAACTGTCACCCACAGAGGTAACTGCCCTGGGACCCTCACCTGGATATACGCCACACCCACGGTGCTTTAAGGGTCGTCAGTCTGTCGAGATCGGACCCAGCACTGTGGGTATGGCATGACATAAAATTTTTCCCCTCGCTCAAACCACGTCCGCGGGTACTCTAGGTTTTACGGTGGAGTGGCAGCCGCCCAATTCCACCCTCCATCTAGTTAGAAGAGCAGTCAATTCAGTAATCCAATAACATGCCAAGATCAATGAAAGAAGAAGAAGGGAAGGGGGTAAATTTATAGGAGGAGGAGTAAAGGAGTTAAAGGTCCCAATGTTTAGTTAAAACCACAGCAGGGAGAGTAGGTTTAAGAGAGCATACTCTCTCTGCAGTGGATTCCTAAGCCCCCCACTTCATCAAGGAGTTGGGATCAGGGGGTATGGCCTAATGTAGTCTTGTCAGTAACCCTTCTTTAGCTCTTCCTTTTTTATATGATGACAGCCATGAATTAACTTTGCTTTTGTCCAATCTATATGCCAGTCTTCATATGTAAGAGGCTTAATTGAGGTTATCCAATGTCATACTGGGGCATGTGTCATTGTTGATGGAATAGTGCAAGCTAATTTGGCAGCCGTATCTGCTTTTTCGTTTCCTTCAATTCCCACGTGTGCTGGAATCCAACATATTTTTATTAATAGTCCTGATTGAATAAGTTGGTGCAGCTTTATTTGGATTTCTTGTAAAAGGTAATCTGTAGACTTGTACTTACTTGTTTATAGCATCAACAGCACTTCATGAGTCGCTGAAAATTCTGGAGGTTCAATGCATTCTGACTATGACATATCAGTAGAAAAAAATGGACATGAAACAGGAATCGGATTCGGACCGACATCGGCATACCTAATTGAGCGATGTCAGGCTGTTGACGGCTAGTATATTTATGAAATAAAAACACAATGAATATGCATAATTTCTTTGATTCTTTTAAAAAGTTATACAATACAGTATCCAATAATATTGTATGTATTCTCATATTATTATTTCATAAAATACTATCAAAGCAGTAAGTGTTTTGGATTAGAAATTAGCTGATGGCCAATACGAGATTATTTCTCCGTATTTAACTCAATTTGGAGCGAATTGCCTTTCTTCTAGTTAGCATAAAATATCTAGATACTTTACTTATATAAGACAGGGTAATTTGCCATTTTACTACGTGTTTTTAAGTCGAAATATGAATTAAATACATCTCATGAACATGGGTGTTTTTTTTTGTTAACAGACTGCATGGTGGGCATGTTTATTGTGTAAAAATATTACGTGATTCCGTTCGCTATTTTCACTTCATTTCATCATAGTACGAACCTTTACCGTTACGTTACTTATCTTTTATCGGCGTGAAAACAACAGTAAAATGGGTTCTTTCAAGACCTGAAGTTTTGATTAAAATAATTTTCTCTCAATTTTATCTATGGTTGTGTTTGATGGCATAAGTTTACTGGAGTTATATCTTTGTTGCCAATGCACGATAATAGTACTATATGGATGAAACTCGCAAACTTCGGTATAGTACCTTCAAACTCGACCATAAATAAAATGAGACAAATGTTTTAATCAAAACTATTAGGCATGGAGAGAACACATCTTACTGTTTTCACTCCAATAAATGATAAATACGTAAAGCTCTTGCTATTCTGATGTGATAAAGTGAAAATATCAAACGGAATCTGTTGATTTTTGTTTACGCAATAAACATGGCCTCAGCACCATCTACTAAAAAAAAAAATAACGAAATTTTGTTAATAAACAATACTTTTTAAGTGATATTTCCACTTGAAAACACTTTGTATAGCGTAAAATAACCTTGTCTCAAATAAATAGAGTATCTTGAGATTCATTTGCACTAACTAGAAACAAGAAAGTCGCTCTGATTTGAGTTCAACACAGCAAAACAAACTCGCAATTGGCCTCAGCTGATTTTCAAACCAAAACATGATTGCCATGTTTGTACTTTATAATACAAACAAATAGTAATATGAAAATGCGTATAATATTATTGGATGCAGTGAAGTAAAACAACTTTTTAAAAGATCCATGGAAAAGATGCATATCCATTATGTTTCTATTTTATCATACTCAAATTTTATATCTCTTGTAAGATGCGACCCCCTTAAAATCCCATCAAAATTAGGGCTTCAAAAGTCGCATGATACGCGAGTTTATACGGTACTTTTGCTTGAACACAACCCTAAAATATATACTTTTAGCACACAACTAGTTAAGATACTGCTATATAACCAATATAAACTACCAATATAAATTGTACTTTAATGACACTCCTACAACTTGCTCTTAACCATTAACTAGCTATACTAAAATTAAAAGTGTAGTAAAAATCTAACAAAAGTGAAGTTATATTTCCATTATCTGTTCAACAAATATAACAATGTAAGATACTTCATTATCCCCTCATTTCCCATGCACTAATGTTTTAAATATTGGCAACATAAAAGCAACATTATATACTTAAATATTTTATTCATAGAAATTTTTATTTACAAGTGGAGTATCTGATTCCCTATGGATAGCAAGTAGATTTGTCATAAGCCTGAGCATAATGGATTCAAAATTGCCGAGGTTCTTATTCAACAAGAACTTCAATCTAAGTCACTCTACTCAATCGGAAGACTTCTATCTAAATTATGCATTTTTTTTTTTTTTTTTTTTTTTTTTTATTTTTTTTTTTTTTTTTTTTTTTTTTTTTTTTTTTTTACTTTAGTTTAACCAGACCACTGAGTTAATATTAACTCTCCTAGGGCTGGCCTGAAGGATTAGACACGACATTTAAAATCTGTATAAATTATTATTAAAAATAAATAAATATTTGTTATCTGGAATATATATTATCTTAAATATAAATATTTACTATCTGGAATATATTATAAATTACTATATATATTATATTTTATCGTATAAATGATTAAATTTAAGGAATTTTAAAATATTAAAAAGTGAAAAATAGTCACTTTCTGATAATATTTCTATAAAAGAATATCTTCTGAATAATATGTCTCTTTGGATTTTATATTTTGGACAGATTTTAAAAATATGTTTTACTGTTATTTGTACATTACATATTTCGCACATAGGTATAGGGGCATGGGGGTTACTCATTAGGTAACCATGTGTCAGTTTGGTGACCAATTCTTAGCCGTGTCAATATTACTGAATTCTTGCAGCATTTTCTGATAGGATGATGGCCACGGGTCTACAGTTTCTTTTATTTCTCTTAATTTATTGGTAGGATGGTTTTCCCCCCAGTTATTTTGCCATTTTTTCTTAATAACCGACTTGCTGTGCCTAATATAATCTTCTAGTGGCAATAATTCTGCTGATATTGGGAGTGTTCTAGCCTCTTTTGCATAGGTGTCTGCTTTTTCATTGCCTTCTAATCCTATGTGAGATGGTATCCAACATAGAGTAACAGATATCTTTTGTCTTTTCATTTCATGTAATGTATGTCTAATTTCATTTATAATTTTGTTTTTAGGAGTATAAGAGTTTATTGCATTTATTGAACTTAGTGAATCGCTAAAGATGGTTACTTCACTAAACTGGTTTTCAGATATAGTTGTTAATGCTGTTTTTATTGCTAGTAATTCAGCAGTGAACACTGATGTTTTGCTTTGTGAGGAGGCTTGGATCTTTATATTGTTTCCGTAAACAGCGAATCCAACTCCCATATCATCTTTGGAACCATCAGTATATATGTGATTATTATTGTGTATCTTGATATTGTTCCAGAGCATATTGCTCATAGCAAGGGGATTATTCAATTTATTATTGGGTATTGTACACAATTTCCTACATATCTGGGGAGCACTTATCAACCATGGGGGCATTATTTTGCTAAAATTGTAAAATTTAATATTATAAAGATCATTGTCATTAAATAATCTTTTAGCTCTAACAGGGAAGGATGGGATAATTTTTGTATTCCAGAAACAATCTGGATCTTTAAATAAATCTTTGGTTTTTGCTGGACTATTTACAATTTTTAAAGCTCTGCACATCGTTTGTTTTTCTTTTTGAATCTATAAGATAGTGGCATTTATCTCCACTTTCTACAATCAACGATTGGACTGGTGATGATTTGAATGCTCAGTGGGTAAACGAAGCCCAAGATGATGCACTGGGTCTAGCATTTTGAGAGTTTCTCACTAGCAGAACTATAAATTGGACAGCCATATTCTAATATTGGTAGAACTGTAGCCTTATAAAGTTTCAATAAAGTTTCTCTATCAGCATCCCATGAAGTGTGGGCTAATTTTTTAAATATATTTAAAGCTTTCAAGGCCTTTGCTTTGGTATGTTTCACATGGGCCTTCCAGTTCAAATGATTGTCAAAATATAAGCCTAAGAATTTAACTTCTGGATAAAATTGGATGGGGAGTGTTATTCATGGTATCCTTATAAAATGTTATTGCTTGTGTTTTTTCAACAGAAAATTTAAATCCAACAGATAATGCCCATTGTTCAATTTTAGTTATGGAGATATTTAAAATTCTTTGGATGTGGCGTAGGTTGTTTGAAGTGTAAAAAATGGCAAAATCATCAACATATAAGCTGTGGTTTTTACATCTTTTGGAAGCATTTTAACAATATATTGATTGCTAATGCAAATAATGTGCTGCTTAGTACGCTGCCTTGTGGGATACCTTCTTTTATTTCAAATGTTTCTGATAATACAGTTTCAATTTTAGTTTCGAATGTTCTTTCTGTTAGGAAATTTCGTATAAAAATTGGGAGTTCACCCCTTAGATTTATGTCATGTAGAGATTTTAAGATTGAATATCTCCATGTTGTATCATAAGCCTTTTGAATGTCGAATAACACTGCGACAGTAACTTTCTTTTGTACAAATCCTCTTTTGATTTGATCTTCTAGTGATGTTAATGAGTTTAATGTTGAATGATTTTTCCTACTTCCAGATTGAGTTGCTGCTAAAACTTTATTTTTCTCTAAATACCATATAAGTCTATTATTTACCATCTTTTCCATGAGTTTACAAAGACAAACTAGTTAGTGATATAGGTCTATTATTTACCATCTTTTCCATGAGTTTACAAAGACAACTAGTTATTGATATAGGTCTATAATTATTCACTGATGTTGGATCTTTGCCAGGTTCGGCGGTTATAGGAATTACAATAGCGTGTTTCATGCTTTGGGAAGTAGTTTTTTTTTTCCATAGGTGATTATAAATTTTATTTTAATAAATATTCTTTGGGCTTTAATGTTCAGATGTATAAGGCATCAAAAGAGGATATTATCCTTTCCTGGGGCACAGTTACTACAAGTTTTTAGCGCAGCATCAAATTTCTTCTAATGTAAATGGAACATTGTAGTATAATTGTTGACTTGTTTCGAATTAATTATATGTTTCTCTTCATTCTTTTCCTAATGCGAAAATGTTCATCTAAATTCACCCCCCCCCAACGGCCTATTGCCTACTGATTCTAGGTGGCGACCTATTATATTGATATTTCTTTTAAATCATGAACTTTTTCCCATTATGTAATATTGGGGATCTAGGTGATCGACTATATTTGCCATTAATTTTCCTAAATCTATCCCACATTTGTTTAACAGTGTCACCTGAGAAGTCTGCGACGTAATTATGCCAAGATGATTTCCTATGCCTAATAACTTTTTTCCTGAATTGAGCAGATATCTTATCAATAAAGGTTTGATATAATCAATTTCCATAGCTATTAATACTAACCCTTTCAATGATATCTATTACTTTTATATAATTTGTTATATCTTTGGTTTAGTCTGTCTAATCGTCTAACTCATCTTGTGCTTCAGTTTGATAATATCTGAAAGTTCTCTAGACCACCATGGAACAGGATTTATTTTTGGCTTACAAGTTGTCATTTGGTATTGAATTTATTTCCAGAACTAATTACGAAATCTGTAAAATATTTATTAATTTCATTGTGATCATGATTGGGACTTTGGAAAGGGGAAACTTTTTGGTAATTAAATCATACTTTTCCCAATCAGCTTTTTTAAGGGGCCGGCCGGAACGCCTATATATGGAGGTATAGGGCGAAAAAGGCAAAGTCATGAAAAAATTCATGGAGCTTCATATGGCAATTGAGAATACGTATACGAAATATTTCGTCAAAATTCCTCTTACTTTCGTAGTTACAGGGTAATTAGTTAACGTAACTCAATAAGCCTAAAACATTGATCCGTACAAGAAAATGCAATATTTCCTCTATTATCGTAAATTTTGATAATTATTGTCAAAGAAATTGGGAGAAATGGCATCTGTAGACATTCCCCGAGTCGAGAAGGAGACTTCAGGCCAAGTCCACTGTCCAGTCCTGATTTAGTGCGGTTACAGACGTACAGTAGTTTACACGTTCCATTTCACCTCTGACATACGCCTGCGTTTTACGTATGTTTATGTAGGTTTCGGCAAGAATTTCATCATGCCAATGAGGAAAAGACAAGGAAAACAAACCGCTAGGCTAACACACAGACGAAGAAAAGTCGCTCAAGTATTATTACAGAATATCATAATATATGCGTAGTTAGTGAAGAGAGAGGGAGGGTTGCTTAGTAACGCCCCCGTCTTGCTTGACAGCACACGTCACACTGTGCAAGGCTACGACGATCTTTGAGCAAAGAGATCTTCATTCATGATAAATAACAAAGTTTTGGTTTTTTTTTTTTAAAACCCAAATGGAATATGAAATTCATAATAATCATGATTTATTAAATTGTCTTTGTAAAAAAAGAGTACGCCTTCGAGTTTCACCTCTTGAATTCTCTTGCATTTACGTTTGTTTATCTTAGTTTCGGACAGAATTTCATCATGCCAAAGAGGAAAATACAGGAAAAACATCTCGCTAACATACAGAAGAAGAAAATTCGCTGTAATAAGCCGAGTTTAGCGAAGGGAGAGAGAGAATTGCGTAGGAAGGAGTGCCCCATCTTGCCTAAAGCAGTGCCCCTGGCTGCGATATATGAGCAAAGGGATCATCATTTATGATTAAATTATGATAAATAAAATAGTTTTGGTTATAAGACACAAAAAAGAAATATACATTCATAATAATCATTATTATTAACATTGTCTTTATAGAAATACGAAGGAAAACTTTGAACGCCCGTATCTCAAAACTATACTTATTGACCTTCAAAATCTATCTTCTCACTTAGTTTTTAAAGCTATAACATTGAAATTTGGTATATAACTCAGGAAGACATTATAGAACAATCAAATAGAGCCCTTTTTTTCCAATTTTTGTTTTTCGTATGTTTTTTTTATAAATTTTTTTTCTCCTGATAAGGGTTTATTTTTTACCATATTGAAAAATTCATATCTTGCAAAAAAATGACTTTTAGAAAAAAAACTCTCCATTCGATTGGAGGTCTACATCAGGTCTATATATGGTAGTAATCCCAGGTCTTAATATTAAATATCAAGGGAGGAGATAGATTTTGAAAAATGGTTATTTTCGGGATAAATCGCCCTGGCGTCACAAAACTGAAGGTCAGAGGCGAAAATCATATGCGGTTTTGGAGATGTCCCAAGTCACCTTATTAAGTGGTATGAATATCAAAGTCCTGTCCTTGAAAAAGGGCATTATAGCCGGCCGGCCCCCTTAAAATTAATTTTGGTACAAATTGTTGATGATTATCTTCAAGACATGTGATTACGATTGGGTAGTGATCACGGTATATAGGTCATCCAGAGTATTCCATTCTAATCTGTCTACTAAACGCAAGCGGAACAAATAGACAGGTCTCAGATGATAGGGTCCCATGAGTTTTGAGAAGTATGTTGGGATTTCATTTTCATTCAAACAACAGTAGTTGTAATTAAGTATTAGATTTTCTATGTCCTTTACCTGCTCTATCTGCGTCGATGGTACTGGCATCCCATAAAGGGTGGTGAGCATTAAAATCACCTAAAACTAGAATTGGCTCATTAAACTGTGATAAAATATTTGATAATTGAGCCATATCATAATTTTCATTAGGTTGATTATATAGACTGCAGAGTAAAATGCTAGTTTTGTTTATCATATGCAGGCGAATTGAAGATATTTTGAAATGAATTATTGTTAACTGTAACTTATCATAGGTTACATGATTATGAACATATATTGCTGTTTTCCTAACTTGCCTTCTCCTGAAACGGAGGATGCCAGATGGGACTGGATTATTAACCATGTTGTAAAACATATGCACATTGGTTCATGTTGCTTTAGGAGTCTTTGTATTTCACCCAAGTGCATTCGTGTTTTCAGACCGTTTATGTTCCATTGGATAATAGTATAATTGAATGGAACGAAAGTTAAAAGATTATTTTGTATAGTTGGTTATATATATATATATATATATATATATATATATATATATATATATATTTTTTTTTTTTTTAAACTATGGGTAATTATTCACTTAATTGGCTTTAATTTTCTTTTCGGGTTTTTGACATTTCTGTGTCTTCTGATTCAGTGGTGATTTGAAGTTTAATTTCTTCTTGTTTGGCTAAGAAATTGTCTAACACTGCTATTTTACTCTCACGATAGTATTGCAAGTGTCTAATACACATACAATCTTTGGTATGTAATTCTAGCTGGCTTGAGATATTATCTTTCTAGCTAAGAAATTCCTTATCACGTTTATCAATTTTTCTTTATATAAAGGTGTCGTTCTTTGCAATCTTGCAAAAAACATGTATGGCATCCACACCGTTCATGGTGGGAGATTCGGTTGGAGGTGTTACGCCTTCTTGGATACACTGCTGACATTCACAATTATCGTTTTGTCTTCCTTGGACTGATTGAAATTTGTCTTTTTAAATTTTCTTGGAAAGATGGCGAAGGGTTTAGTTCTTCAGATTTACCTTTGAAAAAACTATAGAAGAATTCATTACTTTAAATTTACTTGGAAAGACTGGTGAAGGACTTATTTCATCATTATTATCTAAATTAGGGGATGTTTTCCTGTTGATTTTAGGCATTTTCTTCTTCTTGATGTCATTAGTATTAATTAGAGTTTTTGGAGGGGAAATTATTTCTCTTTCTCGTTTTCTTCTTGTTTGTTCAGCATGATCTTCATTTCCATTGTCTAGAGATGGCAATTCTTCATCTTTCATTAGTACGTCATAAGGGTTGCTTATTGATACTGTACAGCTAGATTCTCCAAGAGATTTTTTGTTATTTTCTAAGTTTGATGACCTTGTAGTTTTGTTTTTCGTTAGTTTTTGTTTTTTCCAGGTATTATAAAATGTTTCTTGGGCATTACTTTCTCTACAGCGTCTCGATATGATTTATTTCTAGCAGGGTCCATTAAACCTCTTGATTTTAATTCTTGCTTTCCTTCTGGAATTGACATGCCAGACCTGCTTATTAGTAGTTTTTAATTCAGTGTATATGTAGAATGGGCATATCTTTGATCTCGCATGATGGTCTTGTCCACAATTACAACATTTAGAACACCACAGTTCCAGGTGGTTTCATGATCTTCTGAACCACAGAATGCACAAATCGGTTCATTTCTACATTTGTTTTTTTGTATGTCCATATTTAGACGCAATTTGTGCACTGAAGAGGCTTTGGTACATGGGGTAATACCTCTCTTCTCTGGCCTTCTATTTAATATTAGGTGAAGAGTCTGTCCTTCAAATTTAATTTTAGCTATTCTCAATTTTTTCCCCTGCTGTCTTTTATTTGGGATTTCATATACCTTTAAGTTTTCAATATTAGGATATCTAATTTTTAATGAGTTCAATAATAATGTTTCATCTGGTAGCCCATCACAATCATTATTGGGTGGTAACATTACTGTTCCCTCAATGCTGTTCAACTTGTCATGTCTTTCGACTGTGACATATCCCATTCATATATTAAGCATTTGATAATTTTTCTGATTGAAGTTTGTGGTAGCTTCTACTATCCATTCTTTTCTTGTTATAGATCTAAATTCATTTCTTTGGTTGGGTACTGAGCTAATAAAATATTTTCAAATTTAGCAGCTGTCAGGTCGGTTTCTGTTTAAAAAACTAAGTATCTTTGGCCAAGTGCCATATCCAAATAATGAGTCAAAGTGTACCAATGTAGGATCTGCTCTGTATTTAGGTCGTCTGTTTCGAAAACTATTATTTTCATTTTTTTCATTTGTTACTGGAGGAATTTCCTTTTGTGGCATTAAGTATGGTTCCATAGTTATTATGTTTTTGATTTGGGTACGGATCTTAGAATATCGTTTACATCTTTATTTACACTTTCCTGAGCCTGTTTCCAAGTCCATTCCAGGGTGGTCAACAATGGGGGCTAATGTATCGTCCATAGATACGAGTACTGTATTATTTCAGCCAGGTATTCCTCCGCCCACCACATTCCTCAGTAAAACGGAGCCCAACAAGGAGGGATGTGTTTGCGACTTTTAGTAGCCACCCCTAGAGGCTACAACCTGGTTTATACACATGGCTCCCAGAAACTTGAGGTGTCATCAGTCCCGTCAAGATCAGACCAGCTCTGGGGGCATGTTTGACATAAGACTTTCCCCTCGCTCGGGCACGTCAGGTACTCGAATTCTACGGGTGGAGAGACATGTCAGTCCTCTTCACCCTCCATCAAATCAGAGGAGCAGTCAGAGCCATAATCCAATGTAGGTCCAAGGTTGTCAACTAATGGTCACTCGTGATAGGGGAAGAAGTTAAGGATTGAAAATAGGAGAAGGCTCAAAAGTGGACCGAGCTTAGTCTGGATGCTCAGAACTGGCCTGTGTAGCATGGTTAGACCTGCCAGGGTAGGGCACTACTCCGCTACTGTAGCCCAGTTCATCCTTGCACCACACAAGCCCCACCACCACATCAAGGTGCCGGGCCACTGGTGGGGAAATTATGCATTTATGTAAATCTTTATTTACTATCCATTATTTCAGCATTCAACAACGTTTGAGCTGATTCTCCTTTGAGCTAAGAAACATAATAATCAAACTGGATTTAATTCACTTTATATATGCTTATAATATACAGAAACAAAATGTGCTCCTAAAAGGGGAATTATCAAGCTAATAAGCAATAAATTACAAGGCAAGCAACTATTACCTTAAAACCAACACTGAATCATTAATCAAAAGAAAAAAAAATGACCAACCAGCACATATCACAAACTGGAAACTATTTCAACTCTATGCTCTTTCAAATCGTATCACCAGCCTTTGTTGAGACATTTTACAATTGTAGTGTGTACTCCAAAAATCTCACGTTTTCTACATGCAACATTATCTTTGTATCACTTCTGAGAAGTATGTTTTACATCAAATGATCCCAAAATCCCATACCTGTATAAGTTAGCTGCACTATTAATTAATAGCTTCAATGTAAGCGTACATATGTCCAGTGGGAATGGGGAAATTGGGGGAAAATTTCCACACACATTGAAACCTTCAAACCTATACATTTAGTACACAGCACCCATTTCACACAAAAGCACACAGTTTCAGCTCCATTTAAAGCTCTCTTTGCTGACTACAAAATATAGCACCATCAAAATATCCTATTTAACATCCCTCCTCTGCCTGTATCAAATCAAAATATAGTAATAACCACTGATCACAAACACACACAAAACAACTGAAAGAATTATTCCCAAAATGGAACTAAAGCAATACCCTAATCTACCTAAGAAAGCTAAGTTCATTTTCATCCTTGTCAAGTACTTCTCTTTTAATCACAATAACAGGTTGCACTTGACACAATAATCTAGTTCAGCCTTGCCTTGCCTTGCACTTCACGCAACCTCAGAATTAGGTTGGCCTTGACGTCCTGTGTGATTGAAATGTTTCGATCGATGTGTATAACATTTTTTAGTATACCTTACACTATCGATTATTCAGTTCTACAACAAACACCTCTCAATTGCATGCAGAATACAGTAATCCCTCACCTATCGCTATTAATGGGGACCAGAACCGACCGCGATAAGTGAAAAACAGCGAAGTAGGGTCCCCCCTATTTTTTAAATGCGTAGTACGTATACATAAATTTTTTTTTTATACGTATACATGTATATGTAAATAATAATTGTATATTAATTATAACATAACATAACTTATCTCTATCAATGACGATGATCTGATAAATGACGATGAAACACCTGTGCAGTAGATGGAGGTGAAGATGAAGATGATTATACTGCACAGGTTAATGAGAGCTTTACTGCTCCTCAGGTGACAAGCCTCATCGTCAGTTGTTAGAGGCGGGTGGATCACCGACGGCAGCTTCCGATAGAGCTGGAGAAACAGCAGGAGGCAATGTAGCATCTCGGTAGGAAGCCGGAGAGGCAGCAGGAGGAGTAGTATCCGACACTTCTGCAGGAGGTTTTTGGCGCACCAGGCACATCGTGATGGGAAGTTGTTGACGTTGTTGTTTTTTCATCTGAGCAAAAAAAAATGCCCTTGTACAACGCCATAACCACCGTCAATACGGTTACTGAATTTGATGGCTCTGACCATGTTGTCATCGATTTCTTGCGCCCTTTGTTGCATAGCCCGTGCCATGTTGCAGAGCTCTTGCAGATTTTCCAATGTAAGGCCACGTTGCTCAGGTTCGTCATCGTCGGCTGCCTCTTCTTCTTCCTCACTCGCCGATCTTGTCATTTCGACGAGGTCCTCGTAGGTTAGGGGCTCTGAGTGGCAGTCGATCAGTGAGTCGACGTCTTCTGCCGTCATGTCGGAGAAACCTTCGTTGGCTACCAACCGCGCCAGCCTCACAGCCTTATCTACGGCGGAGTGAACAACTTCGTCTGGCGTAAATCCCTCATAGTCATGAACGACGTCTGGCCACAATTTTCTCCAACTTGCATTCAGTGTTTGCTGTTTCATCTCCTTAAGAGCGTTCTGAATGTTGGCCAGGCACGTCGCAATGTTGTACTCCCGCCAATATTTCTTGAGGCTGAAGTCATCGTCGCCTTCGTCGATGGAGGAGATGAGGCCCTCCATCGTGGACCTCGTGTAGAGGGCCTTGAAGGCCCGAATGACCCCCTGATCCATTGGTTGGATGAGGGAAGTGGTGTTGGGCGGCAGGAACTCCACTTGAATCCCATCGTAATGCAGGTCCGTTGCATGTCCTCCTGCACAGTCCATCAAGAGGAGGACCTTAAAGGGCAGCCCATTTTCCGCGAGGTATAACTTCACCTCGGGATAACGCAGTTCACGAACCAGTCGAGAGTGGGGCTTTAGTTTTATCCATGCCTTCTTATTACTCATCCAGTAAAAACGGCAGCAAGGCTTTGTTTTTGTTTTTCAAAGCATGAGGATTCAGTGACTTGTAAATTAAGCCGGGCTTGAGCATGAAGCCCACAGCATTCCCGCACATGAGCAGTGACTCTATCTTTGTGGGCCTTGAACCCTGGCCTCTTCACTTCGTCCTTGTAAAGGAACGTCCGGGACGGCATTCTCTTCCAAAAGAGGCCAGTTTCATCCATATTAAACACCTGCTCGGGATATAGCCGCCCTCTAATTAATTAATTTCGGGAACTCGTCCTCGACGTAACGATGAGCTGCCTCTTGGTCTGCCGAGGCGGCCTCCCCATACAACGAACACTGCGAAGGCCAAACCTCCTCTTGAATTTCTCGAACCAGCCCTTGCTGGCAACAAAACCACATTTTTCTCGTGGGGCAGGATCATCTTCATCGTCGTCATCACCATCATCGTCATCTTCGTTTGATCCCCCTTCAGGAACGAGGCTATCATAAAGGGTTTTGGCTTTTGTGCAAATCATGTTGGTATCGAGACTAACCTTTTTTTCCC
The DNA here is from genome assembly GCF_015104395.2 of Macrobrachium nipponense. Taxonomy (NCBI): domain Eukaryota; kingdom Metazoa; phylum Arthropoda; class Malacostraca; order Decapoda; family Palaemonidae; genus Macrobrachium; species Macrobrachium nipponense. The sequence goes on from NC_061109.1 coordinate 1,806,213, forward strand.
GACAGTCCGTTATCCACACTGATAATGCATTCTCCATTTGCACAATCTTCTTATTACGAGGAGTCACAACGCGCTCAGTGTCCTTGGAGAACGTTATTGAGGCAGTTTTACGGATTTTTAATTAGTCTTTTTTTATGTAGCGAACCGTTGACTCATTCAGTCCGTACGTGCGGGCAACAGACGCATAGCTACTGCCTGCCTGCCTTAAGCATGTCCAATAACTTCACTTTTTCGTTCACCCTCATCATTTATCTTTTCTTCTTGGGTTCACCCGAGGATGTAGAGGGTGTAGGACGTTTAGGAGCCATTTTCAAGGGCATCACAAGCACTATTTTGCACAAAGAAAGCACAAAAATACAGCTAAAACTTTCATGCGGCAAGAGTAGCGACACAAGCGCGAGAGAACAATGAATGCGGTCTTCCTTAGCTGGGCGCTCGGCAGGGTGGGATGCTGGATGCTGGCTAACGCGTCTCGGCGGCTCGGCCAATCAGCTTGCAAGATTCAAGAGCCGAGATGGCCAGCGAATCAGAGAGGTGTATTTTGAGTTAAGCGCCATTTCCGTGTTGATACCTGATGTTCTAATGTACTCTCTCTGCCTTCTGCTAGCGCCCGCGCCACTTTTTCTCAATTTTGAATATTTGATGAATTTTTTTGAAAATTCCGCAATGCACTGAGGGCACGAAACTTGAAGCGCGAAGTAGCGAGGGATTACTGTACATTACAATTTCTAACTTGCAACCCAAGCCCATCTTACAATCATCTTTATTACATTCTCTCTTCACTAAAATGCACACACTGCCTGAATGTATGATAGTACACTCCCCTTAAAAAGCATTCTAATATTAATATTCTTAAAATTAGCTTGACCTAGCTTGTATAATAAGAGCACTCATCAACTCATTAATACAAAATCCCTGGCAAGATTTAATCTTGTATTTTTACAGCTATAACTACACTCAAAAAATAATACTACGAAACACATAAAATAGATTTCTTAACAATTTATTTTTTATATGCCAAAGGAGGATGAGGCTTGCCAAGCCATGCAAACACATCGCACATATATATATACAATTACTTTTAAAAGAATTTAGAAAACCCTTGTAGGTATGATGAACAGATCAAGTGTCACTTCCAAACTACAAAGTGATCTTCTTCATAACAGAAGATATAAAATCTAATAAAATACAGACTAGTATAGGATCCTAATACTGCAACTATAAACTTAAAAATTATACACTTAAAACGAGCAGCAAATGAAAATTTTAACATAAAAAATACTTAAAAAATCTTTAGTTAATGAAAAAACAAATTATTTTTATCAAAAGAAGTCAGGCAAAAGTAGAGACTAGAATCTTAAGAGATACTTTGCATAGAAATACAGAACATTCAATAAAACTATGATAATTATATTAACAATTAATTCCTTCACAGAGTTGAGGACCCGATTAATGAGACTAACCTGCTTTGGAGGTGGAGCCACAGGCATTCCAGTGAATTCAAATAGTTTGTTCTCTAGGCCACTGACTGTTTTCTTGTTTTAGGAACACTGCTTTAAATTTCTTCGCTTCCGACTGCAATTCATCCATTTTCTTCTGAAGATCATTGTTAATTTTGCAAACCTGAAAAATTCAGAGAATGAAGAACTTATACATATTCAAGGAATTTCATTCTCAGTTTAGATTTCAAGCAACTGAATTATTAACATTCTTAACTCTAACAGGACTGGCCAGAATAATTTGTTTAACAAAATTTCTTTCAAAGATTTCTTTCAATGATTGATGTACTATGTTGCTCACTTAAAGTTGTACAATCACTGAAGATATTTCTGAATTCTAAAATGTTCTGCTCTTCTATAACAAGGGACTGGGTCATGTTGGTTTAACATAAATACACTTGATCAGATAAATGTGAACAATTCAAAGACAGGATAATACCACTTCAATATGGAGTTCTTTTTAGGAACGATAACATTCCTTCAATATATCGAGTTCTTTTTTTGAATCAGCAGCAGCACAGTTCCACATTTAACAGTTGATCTGATCTGTTTTACCATTGTCAGATTCATTATTCCACAATTCCTGCCATTTACTAAAGATGGGTTTAAGAGATAATAACAAATCTTTGAACTCCTCTTTGTGATAGCAGCTTTGACTGCCTTAATCACATATTTCCTTTGCCGCCTGGAAGAGCTAGGACCGATCATATTTCGAATCTAATAACTACCTTCATGTATTTGTGGGAATAAAATCTTTAACTACTAAACACAAGGATTTTTAAGACAAAAATTTTGAAGGGCTTCTTTTGTACTTCCTGAGTCACTGAAAATGAAAAATTCCTAAGGTGCCGTGTTATAATAATTTTAATATACAGACAATTCTGCTGTGAAAAAGATACAAAGGCAAACTATTATTTCTGGGATAAGCATAACAGACTAGCTACCTCTGTGACTTTCTCTAATGCCTTTGAAGATACTGCAGTAGCCTTGCCCTCCTCTTCTGATTTCACTTTTCCTGTAGGAGGCATCTTGTCAAGAATATTTGTCTTCTTTTTGGTTACCACGAGTTCAACCTTCTGCGTTGCTTGAATGCCATCTAAAAATGGAAAACGCTACCTATAATAATACATATCAAATAGTTTTCTCACAATATTCACAACCTTTCGATAAAAAACAGGTAGCTGCAATGAACTATTATTCCTTAATGATACTTACAGATCTGAGACTTTATGGTTCATGAGCATTTTCTGAAAGATTTCCACATAGAGCATGTTACAAATAACTAAGCACAAACAAGGTATACAAATTATGAACATACAGAGATAATTATTGACACTTCTTCAAACTACATGATACTACACTGAGAACGTAAACCTCTGGCTACATAATATCAATAGCTTCTGAATACTCCTCAAAGGGATAGTTTCACTTTGGCCTCAAGGATGGATTTTTTCCCCTTTTTGGTTTTTCTTTTTTATGTCTCTTACGTAACATAAAAGTACTCTTGTTCCAATCTAAAAAAACAAGTGCAAAAGTTAAACCAACACTACACCAATTAAAAGAAATAATTCAAATGATCAACTGATTCATCCCCAACAACAATAAAATGCTTTCTGGTATAAGGCTCCTCTGAATTACATGTGCATAAAGGATTATCTTTAAGCGATATTAAGATAGGATCTCGTGAATTTCCTTCCCACCATTCCTCTGCCATCAATGCTGGTATATCTCCACGAGTGTCTGGACATCAATCTTCTTGGAATAACTCAGACTGTAAACAAGAGTACCAGTTGCCTTACCAAGATGAATTAATGAATTAATGAACTCAAGATTTCAATACGGCCTCCCCAACATAAAACATTGTACATTCAAAGTAAATAACTGCAAGCTGTGTGCGTTGATATTTTACATAACTTCTATGGGAACTTGGAATGCCTGTTTTCTTGTAAAAAAAAAATGTGACAATCTAAAAGTTTTAATATAGTGAGTAGTACATCCAAAAGTCTCTGCTATTCCATAGATTTATTCTTAAGACCTACCAAATATCACAAATGGTTTGATATATTCAAAGAAAATAATTACTGTATGGTGGGAATACAAGCTAAAAACAACTCTCAAAACACATGTACTCAAAAACTCCAGACTCCAGATACTCAGGGCTAGGTAAGTGCTGTGCTGTCCGCTGGATATAGCTGGGGCACAACCACCACCAGGAATCAGAACACAAAAGAAACAAACACCAAAACTGCACTACAACCCAAAAAACAACACCCCAATCACCATGCAAACAACCACCAACAGCTCGAAAATAACCACCAAATCATATGCCAACTCCAACCCAGCACAACAAACCGCCAACACCAACACTGTCGCCAATCCCCAACTCACAGACACCAAAATGCACAACCAACCTATCCAACTTTCCCACACCAGACAGACAGACACACACACACACAACCACAACTTTACAATACTGTTACAAACCAAAAGAGGTCCGCTTCAGGTTCGATATTATTATAAACAAAAAGAATTCAAACACCAACATTTGAAACTGGGGATCCAAAAATAGAAAGAAAACACTAACACAAACCATAAGGTTTTTTAACAGCTTACTAACAAAGGTAAATGCAGAATGGTATCTCCTATTTACATAATAAAGGTAAAATCTTACAATGCATGAACTGGGGAAACGGTGTGGTAATGAAAGTACTTGCCGACCAGTTTTGCAACTCGAAGCGATGGCTTCACAAAATTAGAACTCTAATTTTAGACGCCTTCTTGCCTCCGTATTGCAGAAAATAATGTCTACTCTTGATACTTGAAGGGCAGGAACTCCCCAAAACCTCTAGCAGAACTTTTCTTCTCTGAAGTCTTGCTCAACGTCAAAATAACTCGGTCGTCCACTCCTGAAGATGACTTGACCAGAATTCAACCAACTCTCGAGCGACTTTTCCTCTGATCCTTCGTTGGTTCCTTCTTCTCTTATCTCTCTCTGACAATCTCTGCTGCTGATCTCTCATTGATAATCTGATCTGTGGCCCTTACTGATGATCTCTTACTCTGTGACTAACTGATGATCTGCCTCCTCCTACTTCGTCCGTCGTATTTATACGGCATTCTGGGGGCGGGGCCTACGGCGAGCGTCACAGACTCCTGAGATTACCGGAACGATTTAGAAGTTTCTCAACGAAGTATTGCA